>NC_136958.1:30628505-30668505 GCF_032717465.1 Coenobita brevimanus | reverse complement strand
GACCTTTGAAATGCATCAGAACGTGCTCATAACGATTAAGGTGAGCCAAATACAACGATTCTTTCCATAATATGACCCAAATTACCACTCTCCACCCCTAAAATGAGACCAATTCCACCACGGAGAGGTAACGATCTCTCTCGCCACCACGACATAAGACCATTTTCTTAAGCTATCTCTACCATAAGTTGCACTTAATATTGCATAGTTCTAGCTTCACTCAAATAGCCAATAAAACTGCTGCAACCAAGACAAAGTGTATAGTGAAGAATACGAGCAAAGACTAAAGGATCTGATAATGATTCAAGTTTATCAGTCCTTATTTGTCATAAAATTTAGTTAGGCATCTCGTAATCGGAACAGCTCTAGTATTCTATTTCAGCTTACGTCAGACAGTTTTATTTAGCTGAGAGTGAGTCATAGGAACCCGATACCATTAGCCCTGATACCACTAACCCTAATACCACTAGCCCTGTTACCACTGACCCTCATACCATTAGCCCTGATACCTTTAACCGTGATACCATTAACCCTGATTCCACAAACCCTGATACCATAAGCCCCGATACCACTAACTCTGATACCAATAGCCCTGGTAACACGAACCCTGATAACACTAACCCTGATACCATTAGGTCTGATACCACTAACCCTGATACTATTAGCCGTGATACCACTAACCCTGATAGCATTAGCCCTCTCATGGTTCGGTAAATTGTAGCACTCTATTACTGCAAAAATAAGGCTACTATATCTAGCTGAGTGAGTCATAGGCGCCTGAATGTTAACCTCCCACATAAATAGTTCCCCTGACCTGCCTTCCCTCCCCTTCTGATCTTCCTGGCAAAAATAGCTCAAGTCAGTAATTCTTTCCTAGGGGTAAATTTAGGAGCCTTGGACACTGGTGGCTCTCACGGCATGCTCTCTCTCTCTCTCTCTCTCTCTCTCTCTCTCTCTCTCTCTCTCTCTCTCCATTTTGACTATTTTGATCGCTGGGGTTGAACAATTACTCATAAGAAGATTATTTTCCGTGTGTCATGTAGCAAGTAACAGACCACTGACACACGTACATTAGTTAACATAAGCTAACCTAACATGACACAACGTAATCAACACGCAAATCATACCTTAGCATGGTACGGGCAATGTGGCTTTATACAGCATATTTCTTCTACTGATTTACTACAGCTTCATTGTTTGATAAGTGCATATGGAGACAAAGTTGACTGAAGCATTGTTGAAAGAAGGAGACTTTAGGTACCCTCCATCCACTTTAATTAGGCATTAAATTACGCTCTCCCTCGTGAATGCTTAGCTGACGGAAGAAAGTAACACTGAATTATGTTGCAAGTCGTGACGGAGTGCAGTGGAGATGATACACATCCATAATACTGTCATATTCTACCAGTGAGCTACGGAAAATAGGCTGCAAAAGGATGAAATCTTCAGTATACGTGAATGAAGTATATTGCGAAATAAAAGAGTGTAAGAGTACGTTAGTATGAATGACGAAGAGGAAAAGAAGTGACTTAGAAAACGAAACACCTAGCAAGCTACATTGTTCTTATGAGAGTTTGGGATTGTAATGAGAGGTAGATAAAGAATATATATATATATATATATATATATATATATATATATATATATATATATATATATATATATATATATATATATATATATATATATATATATAAAAACAAGACGCGATACCAAGGCATAGTAAACCCTTCCCCGACAGTCATTTTAGTGCTGACGTATTAACTCAACAGGATATCTAGTCTATGATGTCTCGTATCAAATCTTGAGTTAATCAGGTGGAAATTGACGATATTATGCCCATTCGAAATTTTAGGGCAACTCTACATCGAGTGGCAAGCCAAATAATTTCCTGTAAACCAGGAAATCATTTACAATGCTGGGTGGTAACCTTATAACCAACCGACACGTGTTCCCTACGTGACAGCAAGTGGGTTGGCGGAGGGTTAGTGCCCCTCCCCGGAAAACAACTAACTAAAAAATAAATGCGAACAAGAAGCCTCGGACCAGGACTGACCAAAAGATGACAACTAAGGACTGAACAAAGGACATGATTCAGATGGCGACATGGAATGTAAAGGGTGCAAATGATGAGGTGAAAGAGAGACTGTCAAGGTGCTTGAGGGTGTGAAAGTGGATGTATGTGGATTAACTGAAACTAAATGAAGTGATGAGAGTGTGAGAGAATGGGACTATGGATGGGGTATATGTGCAGATGTAGGTGAGAATGAGAAGGCAAAAGAAGGAGTGTGTATTGTTGTGAGAATCAGATGCAAGGAGAATATGAGAGAGTATGGATCAGTTGGCTCCAAGATTGCATGGGTAAGACTGAAACTTGGACTACAAATGTGGGCGATTGTGTGTGTGTATCCACCAACACAAGATAGTGCAAGCAGAGTGAGAGAAGAGTTCTGGACAAATGTGATAGTGTTCATGGAAAAGTCTGAAAGGAATGAGAGAGTGTATTTGATTGGTGATATGCATGGCAAAGTAGGGAATGTGAAGGTGGATGGAGTATTTGGTGAGTGGGGTGTGCCTGCTGAGATGCATGAGAATGCCAGTGCTTTAGTGGACATTTGTGCTGGGAGGGGGTTGATGATAGCCAATACCCTCTTCAGGCATAAAATGATCCACAGGTATACGTGGTGAGTGATGAGAAGAAAGGTGGATGGTGATCCGAATGAAAGGAAGGCATTGATTGATTATGTGTCTGTGGATGAAAGGATGCGAAGATATGCGATGGATGCAAGAGCATGTAGAGGTTGGGGGAGTGGACTAACTGACCATCACTTGGTGGTGGTCAGAATCAAGGTCCAAGTAAAATGGAGAAACAGAAGGTAAGGACGGGAGCAAGGAGTATATGTAAGGAAAGTGGAAAGGTTACAAGAGGATGAGAAAAAGGCAGAACATAAGAGAGAAGTACAGGAACGATTGGGTAAATATGAATTGGAACAGATGGGGGACATGGAAGGTGTGTGCAAGATATTCACAGAAGAAATATGTGCAGTATGTGAGGTGGTGTGTGGGGTGAAGCGAAGACGAAAGAGGGTGCAAGGAACAGCATGGTGGAATGAAGAGATGAACCAGACTGTGGTAGAAAAGAAAAAAAAAGAAAAACATATAATGAATGGATGAGAAACAGGGGCGTGGAAGAAGTTGAGGGACGGAAGAGAGGGTTATATGTAGAAAGGAAAAGAGAGGTGAAAAGATCAGTAAGAGAAAGAAGAGGGTGGATGAGGAATTTGGAAGGAATCTGAGTGTCAAGTGGAGGGACTGTAAGAAAATGTTCTAGAAACAGGTAAAGAGAGTCAGACAGGGTGGCAATGAAGTTAGTAGGGGAGTGAAAGTTAAAAACGGTAGATTACTAGTTGAGAAGGGAGAAAAAGTGAGCAGATGGAGAGAGCACTTTAATGAATTGTTGAACATAGAGAATGAAAGTAATGTGAGTATAAGTGGCTGGGGAATGGCTGGGAGAAGGAGGGAGGTGAGAGGACAGGAAGAAATCAGTAGGATGGAAGTTGTGGAAGCAATGAAGAAAGTCAAAATGGGGAAAGCCCCAGGAATTGATGGAGTGTGTGGTGAAATGCTGAAGCATGGGGGAGAGGTAGTAGTAGAATGGATGTGGAAGATGTGCAGATTGGCCTGGGAGGAAGATAGAGTCCCGGAGGATTGGAAGTCTGGTTTAATTATTCCCTTGTACAAAGGGAAAGGGGAAAAAGAAGTGTGTGATTATCATAGGGACATTTGTCTTCTTAGTGTAATAGGAAAAGTATTCGGGAGGATACTTATTGACAAAGTTAGGGAAATTACAGAGGAATTAGTTGAAGAACAGGGAGGCTTCAGGAAGGGACGAGGTTGCGTAGATCAGATATTCATTCTTAGACATTTAGTGGAAACATTTCTAGGGAAGGGAAAGAAGTTGTATGCGGCCTTCATGGATTTGGAGAAAGCATATGACAGGGTGGATAGACAATGATTGTGGAAAACATTAAGAAAATATGGAGTAGATGGGAAGTTGTTGAATGCTGTGAAGAGTATGTATGAGGGTGCTAAGGCTGCACTGCGTGTGGATAGTGAACTGAGTGAGTTTTTATATTTGAAGGTTGGGTTGAAACAGGGATGTGTCAGGTCTCCATGGTTGTTCAATCTGTATATGGATGGGGTTATAAAATAGATATAAGGTAGGGCAGTGGATGTTGGAGTGGCCCTAATGAGAGAGGGCAGTGCTTGGAAACTCCCTGTATTGTTGTTTGCAGATAATACTGTGTTGTTAAGTGAAGGGGAGCTGCAAGGCTTGGTGGATGAGTTTGGGAGAGTGTGTAAGAAACGGAATCTAAAGGTGAATATAGGGAAAAGTAAAGTTATGGTCTTTGAGAGAGGTGAAGTCAGTGAATGTACAGTGAGGTTGGATGATGAGAAAATGGGAAATGTGAGTATGTTTAAGTTCTGTATTTGGGTAGCGTGATGAGTAAGGATGGAAGTTTGGAGAGTGAAGTGCTTGAAAGGGTACAACAAGGAAGAAAGGTTGCTTGTTCCTTGAAGGTAGTGATAAGAAACAGGGAAGTGAGCATGGAAGTGTAAAAGTTATTACATGACAGTATTGTGATACCAACTCTAACGTATGGAAGTGAAGCTTGGTCGTTGTTGGAGGGAAACAAGTCAAGAGTGAGGGCAATGGAAATGAGTTATTTAAGAGGAGCCTGTGGAGTCACATGGAGAGACAGACTGACAAATTAGGATGTGAAGGAGCTTTGTGGTGTGGATGTGGATGTGATAGGAAGCGTTAGGAGAAACACATTGAAGTGGTTTGGCCATGTGGAGAGGATGGAGCGTGAGAAACTGACGAGGAGAGTGTATGTGAGTGAAGTGGAGGGGGAGAGAGGGAGGTGAAGGCCAAGGATGAGATGTAGGGATGGAGTGGAGAGGTATATGAGAGAGGGGGGTGTGAACTGGGAGCAGGGCAGTGAAATGGTGGGAGACAGGACGACGTGGGAGCGATTTGTTTGTGGCCACCCTGTATACGGGATTAAGGCGTCTAGCAAAAGATAGAAATTTTAGGCCTTACCCACCTGACATTGACCTCCCTACCGCAAACTGGGGGATGACCCCCCTGATGTAATGAGGCATGTTATAGGATGCAGATTTGAAAGATGCACCTTTAGGTTTTGGTTTCAATGTTGGTATGACGAATTTGGAGTTATGATGAAAAAACGATTTTTTAAACTTTTTATAATATTTTTTGGCCCTACGGCCTGGGCCTTGGCTCAATTTGGCCCAAGTTTCAATCAGGTCATCAGAGTCTCATAGCCCATCATCCCTGTATTTTTAGTCAAAATCACACCAGTACTGTAGTTTTTCTGTAAAGCTGTTAACAGACACTCAGACAAACAAACAGACAAACCGAGTGAAAACAATACCCTTCCAGCAGCCCCTCCGGGGCGGCGACGGGTAAAAAGCTGTGTTGTTTGTTTCTTTGCTTGCTTGTTTGTTTATTGGTTTGCATTTCTAACATGCCCAAACCAAGGGCCAGAGACCCCCAGACCCATATATATTCTACATCAGGGTGACCCAAGGGTGGTTTTGCGGGGCTCAAAACTCAGATCTGGGTCATTTGAGGTCACCGTTAGAGTGATTGCCTTTTTGGCCTGGGCAACGCCGGGTACCCATGCAGCCCAATTTTTGGCATGGGGACTCACATGACCTCTAGTTTGGACAAAGGCTATGTAAGGATGACCTCTGAGGTCATTTGAGGTCACCAGTCAGAGGTCATTTGAGGTCACTGGGAATAGGGAAGTAGACTGTAGCACAAACAGGGCAGTACTCCCAAGGTGGATGGCAAGCTGGTGATAGGAAGAGCTGAAGCTCCCGTTTCACCAGCCCTGAGGACTTGATACTGACCATCTCTCTTTGCTGAACATTTTCAGTGCTCTCATTTACACGGAGAGTAGGCCAGCATGCTCTCTTAATACCTCTACCTTAAACTGTCTACACCACAGTACATGCACATAGGATTATCACACCTTCTCTTCCCACTCCTTTTAGCAATGGCCGCTGCATTATCACTATCAAAAGAGGTGGTACCTCGGATTGCCACCTCCGGCAGGGTAGGGCTGGTGGCACAGGGTCCTTCCGGTCTCCTTCAAGTGACTGTGCCGGCAGCGGTTGTTGCAATTTCAGGTCATGCTCATCAGCAGAGAAGTGAAGGTGCGGCCTTATATTTTACCAATATCCGTGGCCTTAGCACCAACCTAAATTCAGTTCATTTTTTCCTACAGTCCATATCCCCTCTGGCCCTATTCCACAGAACCACAAATCTCACCCTCTACAGAAATATCCCCATTTTGTTTTCCTGGCTACCAACTCATCACAAATTTCCATAACAAGGGCGGCACCTGTTGTTATATTAAATCTCAATGTGCAGTTGACACTATTTTAAACTTCACTTCATCCACTTTTGATTACTCATTGTATAAACTAAATTCTCTTAATGTTACCAAATATTTCTGTGTAGTCCAACATTCCCCCAATGCTTCTTCAGAACCCAGTGTATTTGACTCCATTACCACACAGTTGAGTAGCCTTAACCTTGCCCTCAGCAATGAGATTACCATTTTGGGTGATTTTAACGTACATAACGTTGAATGGCTATTGCATTCTGCCAGGACTGACGATGCTGGTCTAGCGTGAGGGCTGTTTGCAGAATCATTTAATCACACACAGCTGGTAAACCAACCAACCAAAATGTCAGACAACCCTGACCATAATGTCCATCTCTTGGATGTATACCTGACAAATAATCCAGATCAATACAGGACAGAGGTACTGTCACCACTTGGATCCTCTGACCACAATCTCATCAAAGCATCATTAGTTAGCCCCCCCCAAACCTCCCCATTCTGAACCTGTCAGGGTGACCCAACGGCACTTTGATAGGGCAAACTGGGATGAATTTAGAAATTATATTGCTGACATTCCATGGCAGTCTTTCTTCTCTGGTGATGCCAGTTCTACCCATTCCCACACTTGTGACTTAATATTAGCTGGTATGGGTTTATTCATACCAAGGCAACAGTTCACGAAAAGATCAAACTCTCCAAAATGGTTTGCCCTAAATCATTAGCATATAACTTTTACTTAAAATAAAAAACATCTGAATCATTCTCTCAATTTAAATTGCTGGTAACTATGCAAAAGCTGTAATAAATCTTGCTAAATCAAATTTTCTTAACCCACCGCGTGCCATTGCCGTTTTAAAACGGTCTGACATAATGCCGTGGCCAGTGCCAGTGCTGTTTTAAAACGGTTTACAATAAAAAACTTCACTGTGGTCGCATTTTTCAAGATTCGCGGGTAAAAATTGGCAGGCATGTAAGGTAACTGTTCCTCTACCATCCCCCAGGCTGTCAAGGTCATACACTCACTCGCTCCCCCTCTCATGCTCACTCTGCCACACTCTGCCTGTGTTCCTCACCCAGTGCTGTACATAGTGAAGGCATTTTGTAAATATTTTCATGTAAGTGTAAGGTGTAAATATTTTCTTGTAAGCGTAAGGACTATATAGTGAAGTCAAGTTGTAAATACCTTGAATGTGCCAGTACTGTACATAATGAAGTCAGGTTGTACCTATCTTCAAGTAAGTGTAAGATAATGCATTCACAGTGAGAAAAACATGCAAATTGTGATAGATGCTGAAGTAATAAGTAATCAGAAAAGTGTACTGAACATTGCTATACCTGCCCAGCATAAATACCTGAGTATACCTTACATAGAAAACGGCTTTCTCTCACGTACTTGGTGAGCGTGAGAGTGACTGTACCTGTAAACGAGTATGCAGGACTCAATAAAACTCATTTCCGAGCCTCGGTGAGCATTTTAATGGTGAAATTCGTTGTTTCCACATAAAAATTTATCATTTTAGCCCCCCCCAAAAAAAAAAGGTTGAAAAATGGCCGGCACGCGGCGAGTTAAAAATCAAGCTTCAAAACTATTTAACAACCCTGATGACAATAGAATATTCTGGTCAGCTCTCAATTCTTTCAATAATAACTCTAACAAGACATCATCCATTCCCCCACTAAAATCTCCAGATGGTAACATTACAAATGACATGCATGGGAAAGCAGATATCATTGCCAGTATATTTGCCAGGAATTCTACCGTAGAGGAAGTCAGTCAAAACGTCCCAGTACTAGAATTTGACTCTCCCGAAATTGTCCCACTTAAAATTCAGACAAGACATGTAAAATCCATCCTAGATAATTTACCTACCAACAAAGCTCCAGGCCCAGATGGAATTCCTCCAATTGTTCTGAAAAAGTGTTTCCAAGAACTTGCCTCTGTTCTGGCTAAATTATTCAGACTATGCATACATACTTCATTCCCTAATTCGTGGAAAGAAACCAGTATCCACCTAATTCCAAAGAAAGGAAGTTCCTCTGACCCCTCTGATTACAGACCAATAGCTGTCACATCTTCTCTTCGTAAAGTATTTGAAATTTTAATTAATAAGCACGTAGTTAAACATCGTGAATCCAAATAACTCAACTGGTGATAAACAGTACGGTTTTTGCCATGAAAGATCCACCATTGACATACTCAGTCTCCTGATTCATACCATTCATCAGTCAATTGACCTACATGGAGAAACTCATGCAGTAGAACTTGACATTTCTAAACCTATTGACACAGTATGGCACCGTTCCCTGCTGTGCAAACTCTCTTGCTATGGACTAACATCTTTTGTTCCTCTGCTTTCCTCATATCTCAGCGACAGAAAAATAAAAGTAAAAGTATATGATTTATATTCCAATTTCCACTCAATTAACACTGGCGTGCCACAGGGATCACTTCTGGTACCAACCCTGTTCCTGGTTCATATTAATGATCTATCTGTCACCCACAATCCCATCCATTCATATGCAGATGGCTCAACACTTCATAGTTCATTCACACTCAGACATCCATTAACAAAGACTAATATCTCTAATCCTCAACTCAGTACAGCCATCTGCATAAAATATCGACTTATCTACAATCAGTGATTGGGGACAAAACAACCTTGTCTCATTTAATGCTAGTAAAACCAAATATGTACAATTTACTAGTTGCTACTAATATTCCCATCTCCAAAAGTATTGAAATTCTTGGTGTCTCACTTAACATTGCCCTCAGCTGGACCTCTCATGTCAGATCACTTGCTAAAACCGCTTCAAAGAAACTTGGATTATTGTACAGAGTCCGTAACTTCTTCACTGATGAGCAATTAGCTATAAATTATAGGAGTCATGTTCACTGTCAGTTTGAATATTGCTCACCCTTGTGGAGTAGATGTGGAGAGGTTGCATTAAAACAACTAGACAAAATTCAGAACAAAGCTGCTGGAATTATTAATAACCCTGCTCTTATAAATAAACTACCTCCCCTACAAGTAAGAAGGAATGTTGCATCCTTTGCCTTGTTTTACAGGTATTTTTATGGCAAATGCTCAGACGAAGTTGCATCCATTGTGCCACCTCTCCATGCATTCCCTCGTGCTACATGGGCATCTGGCAGCGCTCATGACTGGAATGTCACTCAGCCATATTGCAGAACTTCTGCCTATCAGAATTCTTTCATTCCCCGAATTGTATCTCTCTGAAACTCGCTTCCTCAGAGTTGTTTCCCTCCAAGCTTCAACATACAGCAGTTAAAGTCCCACTGTTACAGATATTTTATGAATGGAGGACACCAGTAATCTGATGTATGATTTTTTTTTTACTCATTTGTTTTCCTTCCATTTTTCTGTTATTTAAAAGAAAATGCACATAAATTCTGTATGTTAGTCTGAGAAAGCGGAAAGAGAATATTCTTGGACCTATTTTAACCCTTCTTCAAACGCTTAAGTGGTACATGGTCTTTCTGGAGTAGAGAGAAAGACTGAACCAGAAGAAGATAGGAGTACAGTGTTCCCCTTTTTGGCCCGGCAATGCCGGGTACTCCTGATTATATATATATATATATATATATCATCATCATCATCATCATTGTCAGACGCCATGTATCCCAAACGGGGTGGCCAAGGGCTTAGAGTTAATTGTTTTACAGGGAGGGGCACTAATCCTCCACCAACCCCACTTGACACGTAGGGATGCCAACAGCATCTGGTGTTTCCAGGCGGTCACCCATCCAAGTACTAACCAGACCCAACGTTGCTTAATATATATATATATATATATATACACAGTACATATATGTGTGTGTGTGTTGCCAGATGCCTTAATCCCTTCATGGGTGGCCACAAACAAATAGCCCTCATGTCGCCGTCCCCCGTCATTTCACAGCCCTGCTCCCAGCTCACACCCCTCTCTCTCATATACAGTACCTTTCCACTCCATCCCTTTATCTCATCCTTGGCTTCTCCCTCTCTCTCCCCCCCTCCACCTCACTCACATACACATTTCTCGTCAGTCTCTCACTCGCCATCCTCTCTCCACACACACACAGACACACACACACACACACACACACACACACACACACACACACACATTGACAGATAAATATAGATGGATAGATAGATAGATAGACATAGACAGATAGATGTAGACAGATAGATATAGATAGATGGATAGATATTTGTGTGGGGGGGAGAAAATAGTATGGAAAAACATTCGTCACCGTTATAACATGTTAGGGGGATCCAAAGGAGATAAATTACATCATGCACAGGATGATGATGATAAATGACCACCAGATAAGCCGATAAGCAGACATTGCATGACATTATCAGAGCAGTAAAAACTTATTTAACATAACTTTTAACGGAATAACATACAGTAGGTTATGCAGATTAAAAAATGGCATCGAAACAGAGCAAATATGACCAGTGAAGTGCACTTCGTGAGCGTATGACAGGCAAGTGAGCGTTTGTACATACGCCTATCATAATAATTTCATCGTCGTGTAAACTTTCATAACTTCTCTGCGGTAGTTCAACAGTAACAGAAAAACAAGCTGGTAGGCTACGATGGCCAGCTCTAAGGAGACGAAGCTTTGGCCAGGTACAAATTGTAGGTGGTGCACCAGCGACAGAAAGTGAATTTCGGCACTAAAAGTCATTTCTATATGGAGGTACTCCAGTGCAATATTCCACCCAGAAATCATGGCCCTGGCTTAGTAATCTTCGAAGCCCTAGTATTTTGCACGAGCAAGGCCATAATTTTAGAACATTTCATATTTTCTGTATTTGGTGACCTTTGACCCCTGGCCCGGCGGATGCAGGTCATGCATGTACTAAGCACACTTGTAGAACTCATAAACATTTATAAGCATGCAAGGTTTCATTCAATTCCATCCAACCACTGTGGACCTAGGGGATTTGAAATTCGTGGAATGGCCAACCAGAAGTATAACTTGTAGGTGGCGTTGCCAGCGAATGGAAGTGAGTTTCAACACTAAAAGCCATTTTTGTATGGAGGTACTCTATTGCAACATTCCACTCAGGAGTCATGGCTCTGGCTTAATGATCTTTGGAGCCTCAGCATTTTGCAGGAGCATATTTGTGATTTTAGCTATTTCCACCGTTTTGACATTTGGTGACCTTTGACTCCTGCCCCGGCCAGTGTAGCAAATTAGTGTACAACAGAAAGTTGTATTAGTCGATGTCTATATACATGATAACTTTCAGTTAATTCCATCAAGCCACTTGGGAACATAGGGAGCATTTTTGAAAACCGGTACTGGTTGCCAGGGATGCTGAGACCAATCTCCTTGAAAAGTAGAGGAGGGTGGGGAATGGATGGCACACTTCCGATTGGAAATGAGTTCATGATCATACCTAAAGAAGTCAGAGCTTTCTACGCCTATTCTTAATGCTTCTACTGCTCAAAACGTGAAAAGTATGGATTTTTTTTTTCCATTGCTAGACAACGAGTAGTTGCCTAGCAACTAAAATCTTGCAGACACAACTAGAGCATGTGCTGGTCATTGTGTCCTAGTTGGTCAGAATCGGGTGATTCTTAAGGGTTGAAGTGCCTTCCACTATTAAACAAGAAAGAATGAAAGAATACGCGACTAACAGTAAGGGCAGCATGGAACTGGCCAATAGTTGACCAACCCCATGCTGACCTTGTTGTTTGTTACATTTTCTTTCTGTCTTGTAGTCTTCCCTTCCTGTTTAATTGTGGCAGGCATTTCTACCCTTCAGAATTTACTGATTCTGACCAAACCTGGCCACACTGACCAGCCTATGACCTACTTGTGTCCGCAATGTTTTGGTTGCTAGGCAATAACTCTTTGCCTAGGAATGGCCAAAAAAAAAGCTTTTTTCGTACTTTTCACGTCTCGAGCTGTAGGAGCTCTGCTAATGGGCATGGAAAGCTCTGACTTCTATAGGCATAATCTTTAGCTCATTCCCTATGGGAAGTGTGCCATCCTTTTTTTCTCCTCTTTCCTGTAGTTTTCGTGTGGCAACCCTACGAAGATTGGCTTCAAAGTCCCTGGCAGTCTTGTTTAATTTTGACAGGCACTTCTACCCTTCAGAATTAACCGTTTCCCACCAAATCTGGAAAGAATGACCAGCCTATAATCTAGTTGTGTCTGGAAGATTTGGGTTGCTAGGCAACTAGGCAACTACTTGTTTCCTACGAACGGCCTGCTTAGCCCTTCCGTGGCAGAAGGTTCAGAAAATGTCAGGACCCCTGTGGCCACCCCGGCACCATTTTTTTTTCAGATTTCGAAGATCGTATTTTCTTTTCTTACCAATTTGAAGAGAAACGTCTTGTAAGCCTGAATTATATAGTTTACTAAATCCATCCTGTGCTTCGCAGTGAAGAGAAAAAATATTTGTAAAATGACTGTGTAAACGCAGGTGATAACTAAGGTGAGGAGTGAAAAAAAAAAAAATCGCATTTAGAAATAGCCATATTTTCACCTTAAAAAAGATTTCAGTGGTGCTGAAATAGTTTGAAATGACTAGATATGTGTATTACAAAATCATTGCATACATAATATGGGAAGGTTTAATAAAAAAACATGTATATTTTTTCAGAGTTTTTGAGGTTTGTTATGTTTATGCAAGTATCGATTATTTCTACTGTCTGGGTGGTTTATTATGTGTCCAAAGAGAGGAGAGATATGTTATTTTTCGAGTCTAACCAGATAAGGACCCTCCTTTGTGTGTACGAGCTGAAAAGCCATGACCTGCCTAGAACTGGACATCATCACATACTGACTTGTTGAGCTAAAATATTTACTTTCATACGTTTTCCCTCTCTCACGTTTTCTTTCTGGATATGCATGTAGTGAGGCGCCGTAGCACATGTCACATGTGCAATGTTCAGTTCTCTGCTCCCTACTTGCCATGTCAGTGAACTGCTTTGGTAAATGCTTGGCTATTGATCGAATGATAAAACCCAGAAATGGGACGATTACCCTTGCTGATTTCAACCTCTGGAATTCATGCGAGAAAACATAATGTTACAACAGGAAATCAGTTTTTATTCAATTTTATAGTAGACCATGTCAATTGAAGTCCTCGGTACATTCCCTTGGAAAGCTGGGATTCTTAGGTGTTTCTCTGGTCTCATGAATAAATATGTAGGTAACTAGAGGTCCCCCAATGGGGTAATCACACCAGCCGCGAGCAGATACATATCTAGCGCAGCTCGGACTATGACCTTCTTTCACCAATTTCGAACTTGTAGATTTTCATCCCTACTACACACCTGTAAAAATTTTTTATATCTTTTGAGCGGTTGCGAAGTTATTGTGATAACACACACACACACACACACACACACACACACACACACACACACACACACACACACAGTTGAAAACAATACCAGCTTCGCTACTGTAGCTTGTAAAAACAAAATTTATTAAATGTATCTAGTACCTGCTGAAAGAATCTCTTGGCTCTCTTACAGAGAAAAGTTATTAACTTATGAAAACCATTGCTTTCGGGCCGTGTCGTGTCGGGCCGGGCCGGGTTACGTCGGGCCGTTCATTTATCAGCTGAACGTAGAGCAAACATTGCGTCTCTACGCTTGCTTGCTCGCGCTTAATGAGCTGTATCTTCTAAGCTAATGACAATCTCAACTAACATAATACACCAGATATGACCACAGAATAACAACATAAAGCATAGCATAGCATATCACAGCCAGAAATTCCCCAGCATAAAAACATGTCGTCAGAGCACAGCACTTACCACGAGATCTGCTTTCAGTTCCATTTACACATTAGTTACATTATACTCCTGTCCTCCCATTCCACTTAAACTTGTCACTTTGCCTTATCAAGACCTAGGGCAATTTTCAGGAAGGATCTTACCCAGTTTCTGAGTTTAATGTGTCCTTAAAACTAATCTATTATCAGAAATTATGCTATTTGGTAATAATCTTTAAGTTTGATATTCATTTTGGTCAGATTATTAAGTGTCTGGTGACCATAGGAGTGAAGACAAGTGAATACACAATCTTGAGCACAAGGTGTGCTTAAGAGACTTTGTGAATGAGACCAGTGACGTAGGTTTGCATAATATAATTACTGTAAAGTGGAGACAGAAAATGTTCATGCTTACCTCTCTCTCTCTCTCTCTCTCTCTCTCTCTCTCTCTCTCTCTCTCTCTCTCTCTCTCTCTCTCTCTCTCTCTCTCTCTCTTCCATTCCTTTCTTTAATCACCCATCGGCTTCCTTCCACTTTTACCCCAAGATTGATGAAGCCACTGACGTCTCCCCGACTTCCTCCTGATTTAGGTCTCTTTTTCACACAACCATTTTCTTTTGTTCTTATACTCCCCTTGGACTAACCTTGACCCGGCCTATTTTAGCTCCTTTTAGCCTCCTTTTTTCATAGTTTCTTTGTTCTACGTCCTACCTTAAAACCCTGGACATGCATGTGGCTTTCATGAAATAAGTCTCCTGAAAAAATCTGCTGTATTCATAACACACACAGACACACCCACAGAGAGAGAGAGAGAGAGAGAGAGAGAGAGATCTTCATTACTTTCCATATTAGAATCAAGATTATTTGCCCTAGACCTTTTTAGCGAAATATCTCCTTTTCATACCACGTCCTCTTTGTTCGGAAATGTATAATTCTCTCTCTCTCTCTCTCTCTCTCTCTCTCTCTCTCTCTCTCTCTCTCTCTCTCTCGGCCGTTGCTAGGCAATGAGTAGTTGCCTAGCACCCAAAACCTTGCAGACACAACTAGGTCACAGGCTGATCATTGTGTCCAAGTCTGGCTGGAATCGGCTAATTCCAAAGGGTAGAGTGCCTGCCACAATTAAACATGAAACCAAGTAAGAAAATGCGACCAACAGTAAGGGGAGCCATGAGCTGGCTGATGAAATCCCTGACGGGATTCACTAGGTGGGGTCCATCAGGAAAGGAGCAATGTTAGTTCTGCTTCATCTAGCATTCCACTACACATTGCCCTACTGGAAACTGTTCTATATTCCTTTTGCTCCGACTTGGCTAAAATTTGTCATCTCTCTTCCTTGAATGCTGAGTTTAGTAATGTGATTATCACCAAAGTACAGCGCTAGTCACGAGGAAGTGATGTGAAATAGATGCAGAATAGTACTGTTGTCTTGTTTCTGCCACTGAGTTATGTGGAAGAACCTGCAAAATGATGATATTCTGGCCCACATTCTAGTAAAAAGACTATTGTGTGTGATGATTACTTTCAGGCTGGGTTGGGGGAGGGACCGGTTTTATTGTACATGATTTTGGAAAAGCCTCAAAACCTCTTCCCTAGGGATTCATTTTAACACTGTACCTTAAAATTATCTTGTATGAAATGGATGCAAACTACACTGATATTAAAACTAAATTAATAACCTGCAAGACAGTGCTTATAATCGCTGATGAAGAGGTGCACTGGAGCCTTCCCTGTGGCTTGAAATGTGGAACTTGACCTATTCACTACAGTGGATTACACAGGTATACATTGATTGTTACTTCATATGATTTTTATATATTTTGGGGTGTTGAGTTAAAAGACGAGAACCTTTTTTCTCCAGCACGTAGTATTTTTTCACAAAACACTTCCTTTTTTAGTGTTTAATTATTTATACATTTTTAAGTAATTTCGCACTGTATAATTATTTACATATGGAAATTCTCTTCTGGCTATCTATACACATAGGCTACTTCCCCCAAGACAGGACGATACACTTCCAATTTTCTTATCCACACACACGTTCGTATCTTAGCTCCAAGGGGAGAAGGGACAGAAATTGTATTACAACGATAACGTGTTTGAATGTAGTATTTTCAAATATTAAAATCCATGTGTAAAACAACACAGTTATTTTATTTTATAATAAGCCAGAATATATCTGGAACACAACACAGTGATGAGTCATGCCAGTATTAAAATGCAGCAAATATATCTCAGTGTGACCCAGCTAACTATTGCACCTATAAATTACTTCTATGGAATGTTTTTTTTTTTTTTTTTTAACACAGTGTTATTTATTGAAAACAGTGGTTTACTGTACTGATTCTTGGTTTAATGCCCTGATGTAAGTGGCCTAGTGCAGAACCTTGGCAGAGATTGTAATGCAGCAGAATGGAGACTATTAGTTTCATCCATAAGCCTGAAAGGAGTACTTCTTCATAGTTGTCATAAATATGCATCAATTCCTGTTGCTCATTCTGTGCATTTAAAGGAAACGTGCCAGAATGTGGTTAATCTTCTCGATAAAAACAGATACAGTGAACACCATTGGTTCCTATGTGGGGACCTGAAAGTTCTGTGTATCTTACTGGGTCAGCAGTCAGGGTATACAAAATCTCTATGTTTTCTCTGTGAGTACACTGGGCTACAAGATGGCCTAGCCCCCTCCCCCCCACCTTCTCTAACAGGGGGGGGGGGGAATCAACTCACACTCTGTGAGTAGGGCAGCAGAGCCAAGGATGTGCATTGGAATAAGAAGGAATGGCCAAATAGAAATTATTTACAGCTCGGTGCCAAAAATATCATCTGACTTAGCTTAGTGAATCTGTGTTAAGACTCCATATTATAATTGCAAATCATAATAGATAGATAGATAAATAGATAGATAGATAAATAGATAGATAGAGAGACAGATAGAAGCAGGGAGTCAGATGATGAGAAGGTATTGTGTCTGCGAGAATTGAGCAATGCTAAACATGCTTACACACTCTTAACTCAAGGAATGCTTGATAGGCACACGACAGCGCCTAGTGACCATTCACACACATACACACATACTCACACACAGGCTTCTAGAACTTTCCATCACAGGGAACACACGTGATACATCTTCTGTTTCACCAGAATTTAGGAAAGAGAACTCAGAAGGAGACAAGCCTTAGAACAGGCAGGTCAGAAAAGAAAGGGCTTAGCAACTTGAGAGAGAGAGAGAGAGAGAGGGAGCCAGAGCGAGACTGAGAGATAGCTAGCGGGACTCTATACTTCGCTCTGTGTGAGAGACTTGTTAATATTTCCAAGACAAATAAAAATAGTCCCATACTATTCTTTACCTCTCCTGTCACTACATGACAAATGGGAAGCTACTCCAAGATATAAAAACCGCTCGTCCACAAGTCTAATATATATAAAACTTCTCTACAAGCAAATACAAAGTATTTAATGACATTTGGTAGCAGCGAACGTATACGAACCTCGTCTACGAATCAACAGTGAATTCCTACAAAATATCAAGATTGAAAACAAAAAGAATACCTCTCACAACCAGCAACACAACCAGCTCCTGACAGTATTCTCTCCAACCAGCCCCCTCCGTCTCCCTGATCATCATGCTGATGCAGAGGTGAAGAGATCACACGACGCCTTGCAAGTAGTTTAACAAAATATTGATACGATCTTGCAACTTCTACGACGAACCAGCGAACTACAACCATCTACAAAACAACTCTATAATCTTCACGTAACTTCAAGCAGCAGCAAGAAGAATATAAAACAAAGCAAGTAAAGAAGAGAAAAGGACCGAGAAAACATCAACATAGAAAAACGGAACAAACAAATGAAGAGTGAGACACGACTCATAACTCATCTTACTCACTCATCTTCACTCAAGTTACTCATCGCTACTCATTCACTCACCACAGCTACCAGTGTGGGAAGTCGACGTCATCATGCGTGCTTGCTGAACAGACGTCACGTCAGTCAACACACCACCTGCACCACCAGTCACACCATTCCCAGCACGGTAAAAATTAGTGAGTTACATAGTTACTTCATATATACAATACACAGTGATAGACAATAAGCTTCTGCAAAAACATATAAAACGTGCTGTATAGTTACTGCTTAAATATACATACTTACTTCAGTTATCTGCATAACTCAAACACTAAATAATCACCAACAATAAATATTCTACACTGTATATATTCATTCATTTATTATAATATTTATTTACTACCAACGACTGTTACCATTTATACCTACATAAAATACGTGTTTCATACATACAGCTATACATTATTACATCTACAAAGTGATAAAGAAAATATACCATCACACTTATTCAGTGAGCGATTAAAAGAACTGTATTTAACATTTATTAATTAAAGCTACCTAGTGGAAACAGATAAATTAACTTACAAGGAAGACAAAAAAAAAAAAAATGGCCAACACAAATGACGTTAGCAAGAATGAACATCTTCAACACAGTCGTGAAGACAATGATTTCCACACAGTGCTGACACACATATTACGCACGATAGGTACAAGTGAACAACAAATCAGTGTATATAGTTAGTACTGTATATAGTGTATATATATATTTTTTTTATATAAAATAACAAAATATGGGACTATATAATATCATTTTCAATAATATCTGTGCAATATAAACTAAACTTTAAAATAGTATCCCAAGGAAATTAGCCAGTAATTATGCAACCATGAACAACATAGAAAAAGCGTACACAAGCGAAGAAAACAAACTATGGAAAATCAATATATATACAAAAAAAAAAAAGAAAGAAAGAAAGAAAAAGTAAGAAAGAAAAAAGAGAAATAGAGTAAGATCACATAACAAACAAATGAAAATAAGTGTAAGTGTTACTACAAATGCCAAAATACCACATAAACTACAAAAAAAAAAAAAAAAAAAATTGTTGTCTCCACAAGCAAGTGGCATGACACATCATCACTATCATCGACCTCAGCATATGTTAGGACTGCAGTTATTACAATTATGTAACTCCATATTATAATTATGTAACAACAAACGATTGCATTATGTTACACTTATTACAATTATGTAACTACAAACGATATATAACAATTATGTAACGACAAACGATTGCATTATGTTACACTTGCTACAATTATGTAACTACAAACAATATGTACCAATTTATGTAACAGTTGCATTAACAATTATGCATTAACACAATATGCATTAACACAATATAAGTCATACAATTATAGCACAATTCTGTATTACCAGTATCATCATACAAGTTAGGTGAAATATTAGACATTACTAAAGTGATAACTCTATGTAATGTATAACCTAGCAGTATTACCATTGCACAATTATATACGTACGTCTGTTGTACATGCACGTCTTACAAAGTGTCATACAACAACCATTGCATTAATTCAAATATGTATACAACTTGTTTAAAATGTAATATTACTGAATAATCACTATTTACTATGAATATTATATGTATACAATATTCATACAATTATGTTACTTTTACAATATTATGTATTTCACTTAATTAGCTTATAAGTTCATTATAATGTGTATATAATATGTATTAATATGTTATGACTATTAACTGTCGATGGTACGCCATTTTCGCGCGGCCGAGCAATGTGTTAAGACTCCATATTATAATTACAAATCATAATAGATAGATAGATAAATAGATAGATAGAGAGACAGATAGAAGCAGGGAGTCAGATGATGAGAAGGTATTGTGTCTGCGAGAATCGAGCAATGCTAAACATGCTTACACACTCTTAACTCAAGGAATGCTTGATAGGCACACGACAGCACATAGTGACCATACATACACATACACACACACTCACACACAGGCTTCTAGAACTTTCTATCACAGGGAACACACGTGATACATCTTCTGTTTCACCAGAATTTAGGAAAGAGAACTCAGAAGGAGACAAGCCTTAGAACAGGCAGGTCAGAAAAGAAAGGGCTTAGCAACTTGAGAGAGAGAGAGAGAGAGAGGGAGCCAGAGCGACACAGAGAGATAGCTAGCGGGACTCTATACTTCGCTCTGTGTGAGAGACTTGTTAATATTTCCAAGACAAATAAAAATAGTCCCATACTATTCTTTACCTCTCCTGTCACTACATGACAAATGGGAAGCTACTCCAAGATATAAAAACCGCTCGTCCACAAGTCTAATATATATATAACTCAACCACAAAGGAACCACAAAGTATTTTATGACATTTTCATTTTATGACAAATCAAGGTAAAGTGCTGTTACCATTGTGTCACTTGGATTAATGGAGCAGTATGTCAAAAACCTATCAAAAGTTGAAACCTGTTTTTTGTATCTGTGTCAGAAGTTGAATGGTTTGTTTGAAGGTAAATTAAAAGAGGGTGTATGTATGGACCTGATATTAGAAAACTGATTTCTGATGCAGATATGATGGTGCGATGAACGACCTGGAACAAATGGCTTGGGTATAATTCAAAGAAGAAATTTCTAAGTTTTTAGATAACAAATAGAATCCAAATTACAAAGATATTGTGAGAAATTTATAAGTCAAGTTTATTGAGTTGGGTTGCAACATGAGTCGCAAAGTTCACGTTTTGGAATCATATTTGGAATTTTCCCCTGAAAATCTTGGAGCAGTGTGTGAAGGAAATGGTGAAAGATTCCATCAGGATATCAAGAACAAGGAAAGAAGGTGCCAGGGTCGTTCGGATGTCAGTATGATGGCGGACTACTGCTGGATGATTCATAGGGGAGCACCAGAAAAAAGTGTACAAACTATTGGCCACCAAACGAAGTTTTGGAGCAAAAAAAAGACTGAGAAGTTACAAAGACCATAGAAGTTTTATGTGAGTAATGGAACATATATTGTTGTTTCCATTATGTTTATGTTTAAAAAAATACATTACTATATATTTCCATTTTCAGTAAATTTAAAACAATACTGTATAGAGCGACCGAAAATTATAATTTGCATTACCGGGCATTTTAATAAAATTTCTGTTTAGTTTTGTATTAAAATGCGGTGTGATGGAAACATTCTAAATGTATTTTTTATTGTGTTCATAGGTGCAATAAAAATAAATAGTCAGAATAAAAAAAAATAGTGACTTTAATTTTGCAGACCTGTGTTCTTTTTCTTTTTTGCTAAATTATTACTACCTCAAAATGACTTCATTTATCTTATGAGAGAATTTTGTACGTAATATTAAACATGTTCCTTCATATGCTCAGCGTCTAATATGACAATGAGGAATATCTCTCGTCGCAATCCTTCTCAAAGTTAATACTGCTCCCATGCCATCTCGCCGTTATGTCTTTATACCCAGCTTCCTCGTCAGCTAAGTAATTTCAGCCGTTCACTCCCTCTGGAGTTTCTTCCCAAGCAAAATATTTCCACATCTTTCAACCTATAGTGCTGGAGAAGGACGCCTTCAGCCTATAGTGCTGGAGAGGGACGCCTTCATGTGTTGCCACTGATATGACTGGGCGGTGGAGTTGCCCAGTTAAGCAAATGTCCCTCAGTCTCCTCTCGATCCACTGAAAGGAGGATGGTGGACTGTGGAAGAAGGGTAACTTTGGCCTGCAGTTCACAGTTCACATTCAAATGAGCCTGTGGTTACAACAACAACAACAACAATAACAACAACTACTACTACTACTACTACTGCTGCTGCTGCTACTACTACTACTGCTACTACTACTACTTCTTAGCTTGTACATCTTTTCTTAATTTTCTTCATTGACCTTGTCATGGTCGTAGTTTCTTTCGTAATTAATTCCAGCCACTGTCAGATTTTATACAATTGAGAGTGAGACATAGGAGACGGAGAGTGTTAATACCGGTACCATCAACCATTCCTAAATGCAGGCAGCTATAAAATTCTGTCAAAGGAAACGACACACAATATTATTCAGGCGAAGAGTGGGTCACAAAGCCAGTCTTTTCCTTGCTGATACAATACTATGTCGTTCAGTTTTACATCATAAAAATTTTCGTTCATCTGCAATTCATTTTACATAGTTCACTGGCAAAGAAATCAGTTCTATGGCTGGTAAAGCCTAAAAGTCAAGCTCATAGACCTTGCCCTGTGACCTCGATTTCTAATCTATTGATATGAAAGAACAGGAGATTTAGTTATGGGGTGGCTGCCAACACCTCCACCAAATCTGAATAAATCAGACAAGAACTGTTGCTTGTCTCACCGTCGGAACAATCTCACGGCAACCGTGATTTATTTTTTCCCGATTTTAACCAGATTGGGAGGAAGGGTAAAGGGAAAGCTGATGACGAAACCTACGAGGTTTGAGAACAATAACTAAGAGGTAAAGCCTACATAGCAAACTCATTTTTGACCTTATCATTTTACTTTGACTTTTAACTTACTGAAAAAAAAAAAAAAATAGATTTGATCATGGGCTAGCCCTCAACACATCCACCAAATTGTTTAAAATCAGATGAAAACTGTTCGTTTTCTCAAGACTGGAACTATTCTCACGACACACACACACACACACACACACACACACACACACACACACACACACACACACACAAATAGGACAACCACCTCTCAGTCACAGTGACGTAAGTAAATATAATTTACCTGTTCATGATCAGACAAACTCAGCACCACCACCCAGAATTACTATCATACTTGTGTCATCTTTCTTTGAAACATTTCGTCCAAATTCAACCAACCATCATTATCCACTTTTCACAGTCTTAAGGTTAACGCAGAAGAGCTCAGCCATCTACACCCTCAATCACAATCACTCTGTATTCACCTTGCCTCGAAACTTTCCTTTCCAGACCCGCTCGAAGCTTGTTACTTCCATTAATAATACCGAGGTTCCCCAGTAAACCTCAGCTAATGGATAGTCAGTGGGACAAGGGTTAGGAATGAAACTCTGCGGGATATTATCTTCAAGTTTCTTCTTCATGGAGACTGATGTCTTAGTTATCAGGTAGGGAAGACGTCTTCCATTTGCGTAACATTACCCTCTCACTTGGCAACGCCGTGTGATGGAGTGGTTAGGCGGGGATTTGCTGTGTATGTGGTGATGATGGATGTTGTTAGGGATTTTATTGAGCTGATGTGTGTGTGTGTGTGTGTGTGTGTGTGTGTGTCTGTGTGTGTGTGTCTGTGTGTGTGTGTCTGTGTGTGTGTGTGTGTGTGTGTGTGTGTGTGTGTGTGTGTGTGTGTGTCTGTGTGTGTGGATAAGTGGAGATCCGGTGAGAGTGGTGATGGTGGATGTTCTAAGGGATTATTTTGTAAGTTATGTTTGTGAACCCACCCCCTCTGTGTGTGTGTGTGTGTGTGTGTGTGTGTGTGTGTGTGTGTGTGTGTGTGTGTGTGTTCTTAGTCCTGCCTCTACAAATGAATGAAACTGTACTCGCTCATTATAACACCTCTGGGAGCAGCGCAGCGGAGTGCCCTACGTAGCATTTTGTGGCTTTATTTATAATAGATCTGAAATTATGAAGGTCATGAACCAAAATCACTGTAATGAGTCTGAATTGCTTTTGCCATGCTCATAGTAGATCTGAATCCATTTTGCATTTTAATCTATAAGGGGAACTAATTTTACTTTAACTGTGCGATCTCACTCAACTTTTCCACATCAATAAAGGATCTAAACCTGCTCTTACTACGACCAATTCCCATGGCATTTGATTATTAACATAAGTAATTTTGTGCAGTGACATTGCTCACCTTAATATTCCTTGATATTTTGGTATGATATGTTAGTGGTTCACTGAAAGTATAACCAATTTTAGAACGAAACTAACGTAGACCTATATTTGGTTATCAAGTGTTTTGTGGCTGTTTGAGTGGAAAAAATAAAACAGTCTTGTATATACTACTTGATGTTTGTTTCAGTTTGCTTGTCGAGTGTTTGGCACCTATTTGAGTGAAGATAAATGCATAAACAAACAGCCTTGTGTACAACTTAATGTCTTGAATCGAAGAGTGTACATTATTATTATTATTATTATTATTATTATTATTATCATCATTATTATTATTATTATTATTATTATTATTATCATCATTATTATTATTATTATTATTATTATTATTATTGTTAATGACATCCGACGATTTTGACACCTTAGGCTCGACTTGTCAAACTGGGGGGATTACATAAAGCCTTGATAAACTCCTTTCAGTACGATTGGCTCTCCATAAGTTAATGAGATAAAATACTGAATGTGGGAAAATACTGTAGGTATAAGGAGAAAATAGGTTTATGGAGATTACAGGTCCACGGTGAAAATAAGTCCATAGTGAAACAGGTCCATGGTGAAAATAGGTCCACGGTGAAAATAGGTCCACGGTGAAAATAAGTCCATGGTGAAACAGGTCCATGGTGAAACAGGTCCATGGTGAAAATAGGTCCACAGTGAAAATAGGTCCATGGTGAAACAGGTCCATGGTGAAAACAGGTCCATGGTGAAAATAGGTCCATGGTGAAAATAGATTCATGATGAAAACAGGAGCACAATTAATAAAGGACCATGGTGATAATAAGGCGATAAGAATATAGGTCCAGATTGAAAATAAGTTTATGGGGATAATTAGTCCATGTGGGAAAACAGGTCCTTGTGGGAAAATAGATTCATGATGAAAATAAGTCTGTTTTACAATTGGTCTATGGGGAAAATAAGTACATTAATCTTGGGAAAACAGGTCCATGTGGGAAAATAAGTTCATGGTGAATACAAGTCCATGTGGAAAAATTTGACCATGGTGTTAAATTGGTCCATGTAGGAAATCTGGGACCTTTGCGAAAATAGATCAAAGGGAAAAATAGGTATATGGGGTATAATAGGCCATCAGAATTCAAAGGATTAGACACAAGACTTTATAAAAAGGAATGCTAGGAAACACTGCTTGTGGAGTTCCTTAAGATGGTTTTATGAGTGAAGGTATACAGTCACTGGAAGGCAGAGACAAGGCTGAGTTGGAGTGATGAGAAAGAAAGGAGAGAGTTGGAGAGATTGTTGGAACAGCAGAATGAGGAGAAGGATATATTTAGAGGGACTGTTGGTGAGCGAGGGGGAGATGTGGAGGAGGAGCAGGAAGGGAGACAGTAGGAAGAGACTTGGAAGGAGAGGGAAAAAATTAAGAAGAAAGGGATGTGGATAACGACGGAGTGAAACAGGAGAGAAAATACAAATGCCAAAGAAACTAGCACGAAGGTATCCAGTGAAACTGGTTATACATCTTCTTATTCTCATTCAAGCCTTCCAAGGCCTCTTCTAGACACAAGGACGGAAAAAATTGTCGCAAGATATTTCAGGAAAATATTGCAAAGCATCAGAAAATAAGAGAAGATGAGCACAGAACATTGTGTATTGTATCACTGCTATCCCCAGACGATTTCCTTCACTGTAGGATAAATTTTCGAGATGGAGCAATCAGATAGGCCTGTATTCCAGTGGCTAAGGAAGTTTTCAATCACGTATTCTTTAGTGATTTCTTTATTGGCTGGTCGGCATATCTGTATATCATTTATGCAAAATGGAGCTTAAACAGAATGACCTGCGCACAAGAGGGTGGTAAGGTGTTAATGGCAAAATAAATCGCCTGGGAAGAGGCACTAGGGAGCTTCCCTAACCCACGAAAATTCAGGTTTAGGTTCTCCCAAAACTGAATGAAAGCAACACCTCCTAGAGAAAAAAGAATGGGGACGCGGAGCTTCGAATTCAAAGGGGTTAGAAGAAATGAAAGAAAAAAAAATTCAATCCCTGTACTTCTATCTATCTATCTATTGCCAGACGCCATAATCCTGTACGGGGTGGCCATTTGACTCTGAGTTATTTGTTTTACAGGGAGGGGCACTAACTCTCCACCAACCCACTTGACACGTAGGGAGAAGAGAAATGAATTCCCCGAGCTAGGCAACTAAGGCCATACAGCCCCGCTGGGGTTACAGGAGGGAGCTACCCCTCCCGGCAACGGTAACCGGGCGAAGCTCGAACTTGTGACCTCCCGATTACAAGCTCAGCGCGCTACCACTGTGCTACCGCGCCCCCCAAGTCTTTGCTGCCATCAGACGATTCTGATAAGCACAAGAGTTTGTCGGTGTTAGATTTTTATTTTTTATGTGTCCGACGCCGGGGACAGGCTTCAGGGCCCCAAGGCTCAGTAGTCCTTCTACACACCTCCACAAGTCACAACTCGGCGCTAACACCCACCGTCCATATTGAATACAGGCTAGGGTTGTCTCATCCAGGACTGGTGTACTGACAATAGCAGGGGTATTTTTATGACATGCTGGCGAGTCTTGTGGTAGGTCAGTAAAGTCTGATTTTATGAAATTCAGATCCTTTAACTGTCCCCTGCCCCAGCCGGGATTCGATCCTGGGTTCAATAGGACAGCATGCAGTCTCTCTACCGATTCAATCACTGCCTTATTTTGCAGGTGTTAGATATGACCTTCTATGGCCTTATTTTGCCTATGTTAGATATGACCTTGCATAACTTTTTTGCTACGAGAAATCTTTCCCAAGTTGGAGAAAACCGACTGGAGGTAGCAAGAAGAGACTAAACTGTATTCTTTATTACCCTACGTGTAACTTGGCCTAATATTGCTCTCTCTGCATCTTCAGCAGTAGAATATGATGACAGTCACGAGGAAGTAAGTGCAATGGCAAGGAAGTAGAACCACAACTTTTTCTACCAATAAACAACAAAAGGAGGAAAATCTAGGCCAAGTTAAGGTGAAACAACTGTAGCACGCCATGATAAAGAGACACATAAATGTACAAGGAGGAATGAGAGAAAACGCGAAAAGATGGAGGAGAGTAGATGGAGAGTAGGAGGGAGGCGGAGGTAAATTTCTGTAAAAGGAGAAGGGTGTCACAAAGTATGAAGATGAAGGAGAGAGAGAGAGAGAGGTGCGGATGTGGAAACGTAAACGGAGAAAGATGAAACTGAAAGAACTAAAAAAAAAAAAAAAGAGTAAGATAAGGAGAAGCAGGTATGAGAGATAGGAAGAAGAAAAGAGAGACGAGTGAAAGACAGAGATGCGGATTTGTAGGAGTACTGAGGAATGATATGGAAACAGGAGAGACTGAGAGAAATACGAGATTGAAGAGATCGTTCAGAAGAAGAGACAGGAGAGAAAGGATGAGAATGGGAGAAAAAGAAAGAAAGGGAAGGAAAAGGAAAGGAGGGGAAAGAATGGGAAGGGAAGGGAAGGAACGGAAAGAAAAAGAGGCGAAGAATGAAGGTAAATTAGGAAGATGGAGAGACAAAATGGAGGAGAGGAGGAAGGGGGTGAGGGAGGAGAAATGAGAACGATGTGACAAGGAGAAAAGACTGGGAATGAGAAAAGAAATTAACATAGAAGAGTGGGAGGAAATGAATGAAGATGGAGAAGCAGGAAACAGTGCAGGAAATGACACGAGTGGAGAGAGAGAGAGAGAGAGAGAGAGAGAGAGAGAGAGAGAGAGGGTAATATGAGGAAAGAGCAAAGTTAACGGGGAAGACGGTTAGCTACGATGAAACTGAACTAGTGAGGTTAAATTGAGAGAAAGAGAGAGAGAGAGAGAGAGAGAGAGAGAGAGAGAGAGAGAGAGAATCATGAAGTCAGCGTCACAGGGGTCCAGCACAAGTTAAAACTCTTATCCCCCCCTTGAAACTTGAAACACTTGCTCCTTAAACTTTGGTCCAGCATCATTAGGTTTAATTAAGTTTCGACCTAAAATCTGGCGGGCCCAGTATAAGTATAGCTTCCTTTTTTATTTATTTTTTTTTTATTTCGATGACACTACGTTATTTAACCACTGCCACACGAGTGTTATCATTATTATTATTGTTATTATTATTATTATTATTATTATTATTAATATTAGTATTATTATTTTTATTATTATTATTTTTATTATTATTTTATTATTATTATTTTTATTATTATTATTATTATTATTATTATTATTATTTTTATTATTATTATTTTTATTATTATTATTATTGTTGTTATTCTTATTCTTATTATTATTATTATTATTATTGTTTCGACCTAAAATCTGGCGGGCCCAGTATAAGTATAGCTTCCTTTTTTATTTATCTTTTTTTATTTCGATGACACTACGTTATTTAACCACTGCCACACGAGTGTTATTATCATTATTATTATTGTTATTATTATTATTATTATTATTATTATTAATATTAGTATTATTATTTTTATTATTATTATTGTTATCATTATTATTATTATTATAATCATTATTATTATTATTATTATTATTATTATTGTTATTATTGTTATTATTATTATTATTATTATTATTATCAACATCATCATCATCATCATCTATTCACCACACCACCACACACTCATACATCTCGTTTTCCATGACATATTAAGCTTAACCCTCCTAACACCTCATCTCTCTCTCACTGCCTCACATCCTCACTTACCTCTCATTGTCTTCCCAAGTCGCACTTTCACGTCTATCATACCGAGTCATATGGGCTGCCTCATAACTTCCTCCAATCTCACCTTTCACAACCGAATTCTGTCTGTCTGTCTGTCTGTCTGTCTGTCTCTCTCTCTCTCTCTCTCTCTCTCTCTCTCTCTCTCTCTCTCTCTCTCTCTCTCTCTCTCTCTCTCATTTGGACTAGGGATGGTGTGGCCAGTGTTAGTTGGTCCCCAGGTACCACATCTAAACAAGCATCAAATACTTTCCATGCAGGGGCAAAGGGGGAGGGGAGGGGGTCAGGGTTATAATCTTGACGTGGGAGCGAAAGGGTCGAGTCAGCACGAGAAGAGAGAGGGGTGTGTCGATCTTAGGAAAGCAGGGGAAGGAGAGACTGGGGAGGAAATGTGTGGGAATGTGAGAGAGTGAGGGTTATGTAGAACTCAGAAGAGTGGAGAGAGAGAGAGAGACAGACAGACAGACAGACAGACAGACGGACATAATATAATCAGCGGCTAGGAGAAGGCAACATGGAGAGCGAAATCATAAGTGGTAAAAAGACAGATGAGGAAGACAAAAGAGGATAAAGATGGAGAGACTGAGGCAGAAACAGCTGGAAAAGAGAGAGGCGAGAGTGTAAGATAAATGGGGGAGGATTTAGTATAAGACTGGGAGGGATAGAGAGGGGAGGGGGAGACTGAGGAAGAGGAGGAGAGAGATAGAAGGGGAGATAAAGTGGGGGAGGAATGAAAATAAGGTAATGAGAGCCAAAACGCTTTTATAGGGTGCTAACGGAAGAAATGGTAGCAATGAAAATAATAAATCCATTGCAAGGAAATTAAAGCACCTGAAAAAAAAGAGAAAGTCTGGGAATCAAGCTAAAGGAAAAAATAGATAGGTATATTCTGATGCCCAGGAGATTCTATTTGGGAACTAATAGGGATGTAGAAACAATACTGCGGACAAATAAAATAACCATAGTAATTTTCATTGTCTGTCTTTTTGCTTGTCTACCCTTTGTGAAAAAAAAAGTCATTGTTGAATATTGCATGAATATGGATACAGTCCACAGGAAGGTCATGAGCACTTCATGGTCAGAGCATGGAGCTTGGAGGACAGGCTTAGTGCCAGACCCGACCCCCAACTACAAAACACAAATATCCACAGTTTTCAAGAAAAATAGCGATGCCCTACTCGGCATTGTATAGTTGCCTACAATGGTTATGCTCCTCATCCCTCACCTTTGTAGCTCATTACATGACATTAGTTTTGGCAAATGAAAGCAAGAGGCAGTTACGCGTAAACAGTAAACTAACCAAATAATTATAGCCATTCCATGCAACTTTACACTAATATGCTGTTGTGGGTTGAACGTCAGAAGGACGAACGGAACTTTTGCGGAGCACTGTTCAGAGCAGGAAGTGACAAGTAAGACAAAAATTGCGCTTCGGGGTGCAGGGAAAGGAATGTAGCCACCCCAATCCCCAAATTTAAACCAGGCGGAGACACATCTACAGATCTGAAATTAAAGGAGAGAAATTTTGGATATGTACAGTATAGTCATATGGTCTAAAATATTTCATGGGAACCGTTGCAACTAAGCGCGGATTTTTTTTTTTTTCAATGACCGGGGGAAGGGGCACTTCAGACCCGACCCCAGCCCGCAAAGACAATACTCAGAAGGTTGTTTTCCAAAGACACAGTGGTGTATCGTTGTGGGCACTGTGTGTTGACGTGGCTGAGTGGTTGGACAGGTTAGGTCAAATCGTGGTTGGTGCATCGTCGTCCTTCCAAATTATCTAACTTTAGAGAATCATCATCATCATCATCAGTCAATCTGTCCACTGACTAAAACTACTCCGAGAGTTGATTCAGGGTGGACGCAAGCACAATGCCTCTACGCTCCTCTGCTCACTCTGTCCATAGAAATTAATGCCTGAAACCCTTCCTCTCCAATGGGTGTTTGATATATTGTTCCTATCTTATATATATATATATATATATATATATATATATATATATATATATATATATATATATATATATATATATATATATATATATATATATATATATATATATGTATGTATTATGATAACATTTATGAGCAAAGGATTTAGTGAAGACTGTATCTTACCCGCACAGTACGAAAAATCTCACGTGGATTAAATAATATCGTCTGAAGGTAACAAGAATTACGTGAAATATACGTCAGAGAGTTGAAAGAGTGAACGAGCCTGTAGTTTGACGAAGATCCCTAATCCCATTCAGGTCGGTTAATGGTCACTTGCAGTCAAATCGGAGGGTTACAGTAATTTGACTAATAACCCAGGAGATTCATTCCTGCCTCATATCTATGGGTCACTGAATTTCACACAACCACGACGTAGTATTCACGTAGTTGGAGTGACCCAGTTCCCTCAAGTGAAAGGATAACTACTAATATACCATCACACGCTCCCGTTCTCTCTCTTCAGAGGTCCTTCGTACTGCAGAGTTGTTAGGGGTAAGGAAGTGAAGGGAGAAAAGGAGAAGAAAAGGGAGGGAAGAAGGGAAAGGAGGAAGGTAGAAGGAAATGGAGGAGAGAATGGAAGGGAGGGAGAGGAGAAGGGAAGTGAGGAAGGGAGAGGAGAGGAGAAGTGAGGAAGGGAGAAGAGAAGGGAAGTGAGGAAGAGAAAAGAGAAGGGAAGGAGAAAAGAAGGGAAGGGAAGGGAGAAGGAGACGCAGTGGAGAAAGAAAATAGGGTAGGCAGAAGGAATGACAGAGAGAAGGAAAGGGTGGGTAGACGTGAAGGGAGAAGCAAAAGGGAGGGGGAAAAGGAAGGGAGAAGGAAAGGAAGGAAGAAGAGAGAGAGAAATAGGGGAACGGGAAAGAAGGGAGATGGAAAGGGATAATGGGGGATGAGTAGCTGAGAAAAAGGAAGAGAGAGTTTGCAGATCGATGAGAAAGTGTGTGTGTGTGTGTGTGTGTGTGTGTGTGTGTGTGTGTGTGTGTGTGTGTGTGTGTGTGTGTGTGTGTGTGTGTGTGTGTGTGTGTGTGTGTGTGCCTAATACTGGTTTCCGAGTAAGTATTTTCTTTTTAGGTAAAGGATACATGAAAAGTATTTTGTCTAATTAACTTTTATATCATTGTGTAGATGTATGTTAAAACTATATTGATTACCACACGTCTGTGTAATGTATATATGTTTTTCCAATTGGTGTGTCAAGGGTCTGTTTACCTATCTACAGCCAGATGCCCTAATATTGTTAGAGGTGGCCACAAAAACAATCGCTTCCACATCATTTTGTCCTCTGCCATTAGGATGCCCTCCCTCCAAGGGTGTTATAGGGATATTCTTGTGCTGTGTAAATGGTCTTGACTGTTAGAGGTTTAATTCAGAGGGTTGTTTGGGGTTTATTGCTTTCATGGGCGAATTTATACAGTTTAGACGATTTTGTTTAGTAGATGATTTTTGTGCTAGATGATTTTTGTGCTGGAGGGAATAGAAACAGACTTAGCAATTCTCCTTACAAATACTGATATCCTCTAAGTTGAATAATATCGTCTTAAAGCAGCAAAAGTTAAGCAAATGAAGATTACCGTAGGGAAGCGGCAGGAAGCAGTAGTGACAGTAGTAGTAGTAGTAGTAGTAGTAATAGTTGCCATTATTATTATTATTATTATTATCTATTATTATTATCATTATTGTTGTTGTTGTTGTTGTTGATGCTGTAGTTGTTATTGCTGTAGTCGTTGTTGTCGTCGTCGTCGGTGTTGTTATTGTTGTTGTTGTTGGTACTGTTGTTGTGGTTATTGTTGTTGTTGTTGTTGTAGACCCAGATTCACCTGAAACGTCAGACCAGTGGATTGCAGGCTGAAACTGCCATCCTTCTACAGCGGACCATTGCCCTGACAGAGGACAGGGAGTTGAGGGACCTTTAAATAACCTTGCACTGTTGCCGCATGGGTATGTCAGTGCCACCTCATGAAGGCATCACTGTCTAAAATCGAGAAAAAAGTAAAATGTTGCACAACTGACTACTTGCCAATTGTCGGCAACATGGTTGTTCAAAATATCGACACAAGTGAAAGTCTCCTACTCTTTAAATGACAGTCGTGTGAAAATGGCCCTGATTTAATATACAGTATAATACTTGGTGAACAATGTTGTGCTTCGATTTAGCCGTAAAAGAAAGGAATTTAATAAACAATTTCTCAAACTCTGTAAAAAGAAGGACGTACAGTGACAACAGTAGTCGTGTCGCGGTTTTGTCCGAAGATTAAATGTAACTCGTGAAACATTATGAACCGTCCGTATGACAGACGGCAGAATGTACCAGACGCTTAGCCCGTTAGCTTATGCTTTCACCAAATTTCACGACACGATTATTGTTGCTTACTGTACTTCGATACTGTACTTCTCTCATTTACATTGTTTAGCAAATACATTATATTATGTCAAATCTGTTTTCACACGATATTTTTCCGTAATATATGTCATTTATGCTAATACTACGAAAGTTATCAATATCTATGTTTTGAACTCGCTTGTACTCCAAAACGAGCAAGTGGTCGATTCTGTTGTGAAAGCAGAGGGAAACGCGACTGGACCTGAAGTTTAAGGGTCAAAGCATTTATACTCTGATGATAGAGACGGCTGTCACACTAATATGGCCTCCTATGTTCTTCTCCACCCTTCCTTCCTTTCTCCCGCTCACTCATCCTCTCTAAACGACGGCACCTCCTCTCCTCTCTCCCTCAACCCAGTTTCATCCGCAATTAGTAACCTGGAAAGCTATAGTAATTGGCTGAATATGTGGGCAGGGTACAATGTAAACAAGCAGCCCCTGTAGTAACACACACACACACACACACACACACACACACACACAAGGGTATTAGGTGGGATGGGATGGCAAGATGAAGTGAGATATCTCTATATCTAGGCTGATTATAGTAAAAAATAAAAAATCCCAAATAAGCCCTCTCATGGTCGGAACAACTCGGTTAATCTACCCCTGCTAACACCAGATGATTAAACTCTGCTTAGCCCTTCGTACGCCAGGGGAAAAAACGTTGCCTGGAACGCCATGCAGGGTCTTGAAAGACTCCAACTTAATTTTTGGATTTTTGCCATATGCACGAAGTTAAAAAATGTAAAATTTTATGCATATGTTGCCCGGGACATGACACGTGTAGCCAATCCACCATGTGTCCTTGTGTGTGTGTGTGTGTGTGTGTGTATGTGTGTGTGTGTGTGTGTTTTCTAATGAAAGTAAAGCTATATGATGGTCTTCAAAATTTTTGAAAATGTGCACATGTAATGAATAATGTGGCTTATATTTTTAGATTACACCATTCTTATTCATTCAGCATTCTCTTAACATAATAAAAAATATATTATCAATTATTACACCATAAAAAAACACAATATCATGAACATCAAATGACACGAAAATTTTGGCTGAATCTATGTTCAGAACATAAACAGGTTTGACATTTATATACAGAGAACCCCTGAATAATTTACAAGTAAACATAAACATAAACAAGATTGACAAATATATACTCAGAGAACCCCTGAATGATTATAACATCAGATAAATCACTGCAGGTGTCATTATCAGCATCAGAAAAGGGAGGACCTTCTACGATCCATCCTCCCCACCCAGACTGTAGAACATCTCAACATTCAGTGACATGGTCAGTAATATCTAGAATCTGGGGGGGGGGGGAAGTTGCACGAAAACCAAGTGGGGTACCGGGCGACCCCCAATGAAGTATGCGCCCTCCTATCTCCTGAACCGTGAGTCTTTCCACTCAAATGTTGTGTGCTTATGGAACGGTCAAAGATAAACAAACTCATGGTTCGCCAGATCCCAAAAACAACAAGTAGCTGAATAGCATCATTTAAAAAATGTGTTAGGGTCAGTCAGATCTCAAATGGCGTACAAAGGGTTAAAGTGAGCCATTGGATCCTCACTGTTAAATGTTTCATCATAAAAACAAAGTCCGGAGTAAAACAGTGACCCGTAAAGTAACACACACAAGGAGAAAATGTGGAGCGGAATGTGGCTGTGATGGAGTGGGCACTCTCTCTTAACTGGGCCTATTTCAATACAAATTTACTATACTTATGTCCTATTGTAATTGTTCGGCACAACTCGACATATCTATATTAGACCAACACCAGTTTTATGGAGCTGTGGGTACGTGGCAATGCCTTTTTGTGTAACATCTTAAGTAAATATTCATTCATTCATTCATCATCCAATCCTACGTTGCCCCATGAGGAGGGTAGGAGCCCAGGGCTAGGCAAGCTGGTCCTGACATTTAAGATGAAAGTGACCTGCCTCAGTCATCCCTGAGTGGCATTACATGAGCAATAAACCCAAACCTATCTATCTATTGCCAGACGCCTCAATCCCGTTTGGGGTGGCCACAAACAAATCGCCTCCAAGTAGTCCTGTCCCCCGCCATTTCACTGCCCTGCTCCCAACTCAGACCCCCCTCTCTCATATTCCTCTCCACCCCATCCCTCCATCTCATCCTCGGCCTCCCCCTCCCTCTTCCCCCCTCCACCTCACTCACATACACTCTCTTCGTCAGTCTTTCACCCTCCATCCTCTCCACATGGCCAAACCACCTCAGTGTGTTCCTCATAACGCTTCCTATCACATCCACATCCACACCACAACGCTCCTTTATATCCTCATTCGTCAGCCTGTCTCTCCATATGACTCCACAGGCTCCTCTTAAATAACTCATTTCCACTGCTCTCACTCTTGACTTGTGTCCTTCCAACAACGTCCAAGCTTCACTTCCATACGTTAGAATTGGTATCACAATACTGTCATGTAACTTTTTCACTTCCATGCTCGCTTCCCTGTTTCTTATCACTGTTTTCAAAGAACCAGCAACCTTCCTTCCCTGCTGTACCCTTTCAAGCACTTCACCCTCCAAACCTCCATTCTTACTCATCACAATACCCAAGTACTTAAACGTACTCACATTTTCCAATTCCTCACCATCCAACCTCGCTGTACATTCACTGACTTCACCTCTCTCAAAGACCATCACTTTACTCTTCCCTACATTCACCTTTAGATTCCGTTTCTTACACACTCTCCCAAACTCATCCACCAAGCCTTGCAGCTCCCCTTCGTCTTCACTCAACAACACAGTATCATCTGCAAACAACAGTGCAGGGAGTTTCAAAACACTATCCTCTCTCACCAGGGCCACTCCAACATCCACTACTTTACCTTGCACCTCTTTTATTACCCCATCCATGTACAGATTGAACAACCATGAAGACATGACACATCCCTGTTTCAAACCAACTTTCAAAGAGAAAAATTCACTTAGTTCACCATCCACACGCACTGCAACCTTCGCACCATCGTACATACTCTTCACAGCATTCAACAACTTCCCATCTACTCCATATATTCTTAACACTTTCCACAATCCTTGTCTATCCACCCTGTCATATGCTTTCTCCAAATCCATGAAAGCCGCATACAACTTCTTTCCCTTCTCTAGAAACTTTTCCACTAAAGATCTAAGAATGAATATCTGATCTACACAACCTCTTCCCTTCCTAAAGCCTCCCTGTTCTTTTCCAACTAATTTCTCTGTTCTTTCTCTAACTCTGTCAGTAAGTATCCTACCATACACTTTTCCTCTTATACTAAGAAGACAAATGCCCCTATGATTACCACACACTTCTTTTTCCCTTTTTCCTTTGTACAAAGGAATAATTATACCTGACTTCCAATCCTCCGGGACTCTACCTTCCTCCCAGGCCAATTTGCACATCTTCCATTCTACTACTATCTCTCCCCCATGCTTCAGCATTTCACCACACACTCCATCAATTCCTGGGGCTTTCCCCGATTTAACTTTCTTCATTGCTTCCACAACTTCTATCCTACTGATTTCTTCCTGTCTTCTTACCTCCCTCCTTCTCCCAGCCATTCCCCAGCCACTTTTACTAGCATTACTTCCATCCTCTATGTTCAACAATTCCTTAAAGTGTTCTCTCCATCTGCTCACTTTTTCTCCCTTCTCCACTAGTAATCTACCATTTTTATCTTTCACTCCCCTGCTAACTTCACTTTTACCCTGTCTTACTCTTTTCACCTCATTCCAGAACATTTTCTTACAGTCCCTCCACTTTACACTCAAATTCCTTTCAAATTCCTCATCCACTCTCTTCTTACTCTCTCTTACTGATCTTTTCACCTCTCTCTTTCTTTCTACATATAACTCTCTCGTCTGCCTCTCAACTTCTTCCACGCCCCTATTTCTCATCCATTCATTGTATGCTTTCTTCTTTTGTGCCACAGCCTGTCTCACCTCTTCAGTCCACCACTCTGTTCCTTGCACCCCCCATCCGTCTTCTCTTCCTTCCACACACCACATCACATGCTGCACATATTTCTTCTGTAAATATCCTACACACACCTTCCATGTCTCCCATCTGCTCCAGTTCATATTTGCCCAGTCGTTCCTTCACTTCTCTCTTATACGAGTACTCTGCCTTTTTCTCATCCTCTTGTAACCTTTCCACTCTCCTTGCAACTACTCCTTCCTCTCGTCTTTCCCTTCTTCTATTCCTCCATCTTACTTGAATCCTAATTCTGGCCACCACCAAGTAGTGGTCAGAAAGTCCACTCCCCCAACCTCTATAAGCTCTTGCATCCATTACACATCTTCGCATCCTTTCATCCACACACACATAATCAATCATTGCCCTCCTTTCATTCAGTTCACCACCCAACCTTCTCATCACTCGCCATATATACCTTTGGATCATTTTATGCCTGAAGAGGGTATTGGCTATCACCAACCCCCTCCCAGCACAAATGTCCACTAACGCACTCCCATTCTCATCTATCTCCTCAGGCACACCCCACTCACCAACTATTCCATCCACCTTCACATTCCCAACTTTACCATTCATATCACCGATCAAAAACACTCCCTCATTCCTTCCAAACTTTTCCATGCACACTTCTACATTTGTCCAGAACTCTTCTCTCACTCTTCCAGCACGATCTTGCGTTGGCGCATACACACACACAATCGCCCACATTTGTATTCCAACTTTCAACTTTACCAACACAGTCCTTGACCCAAATGATCCATACTGTCTTATGCTCTTCCTCCATCTTTTACTCACAACTATACATACTCCTTCCTTTGCCCTCTCATTCTTACCTACTCCTGCACATATACCCCATCCATACTCCCATTCTCTCACAAACCATCCCTTGCATATAAACCTTCACCGGCTACATCCGATTGGAGCGCCGTAATTACCCACCAAAACCACCAGGCGCCAAAATTTCGTTATATGGTTACCACCCCGCGTAGCAAATGGTTTCCTGGTGTACAGGAAACTGTTTGGCTTGTCACTAATTGTAGAGTCACCCACAGGCAGAGGGAAGAGGAAAGAATGAAAGAAAGGAAGACAGAAGAGGATGGAAGGAAAGAAAGATGGAGGAGAGGAAAGGGCAGACACCCGAGAGCAGCACTACTGTACATCGGGTGAGTGGATTGTGAGCTCCCCCACCTACAACATAAGTAAATATTCATTGGAGTAAATATATATAGTTGAGTAAATATATATGAAGATCTATACATACAATGTACGAAGCCTCAAAGAAGATCACAAACCTGGTAACTTGATGATTGAACTGGAAAACATTAGTTGGGACATTGTAGGTTTGAATGAGAGCCACAGAAAAGAAGAACAAGTAATTCAGTTCGAAGACAGCAACCACTTATTTTACTAAAGAGGAAGGCAAAATGCGTGAGTTAGTGATGTAGGATTTCTAGTTAACAGAAATCTTGCAGACAAGATTGTTAAATTCAGAAGTGTATCTGACAAAGCAACACTGGTTGTAATTAGACTGGACAAAAAATCCATCCTGAAAGTAATACAAGTATATTCATCAACTTCTCAAAACTCAGATGAGGAAATAGAAACATTCTGTGTCAACATCTCCCAGATTATGGAACAAAAAAAGACCACATATACTATACTCATGGCGGACTTCAATGCCAAAGTTTGGGTATCAAGAAATGGAGAAGCATGTACGGGAAAATCTGGAGTAGGAGAAAGGCATGAAAGAGGAGAAGTGTTCGTAAATATTTGCTGAAATGTTTAACATGAGAATAATGAACACATTTTTTCACAAAAGAACAGGGAGAAAATGGACCAAGAGAAGTCCAAATGGAGAAACAAAGAATGAAATCGACTTCATTATAGCAGATAAGAATAACACAATCACAAATGTCACAGTTATCAACAAAGTAGATATAGGAAATGGCCATAGAATGGTCTGTCACACAGCCAGATCCAGTCTCAGAAGTGAAAGAAAGAAGATGGTTAAAAATAAAAAGATATGCCCCCAAAAAGTAAACGAAAACAAAGCAGCCTTTCAGTTGGAAATAAAGAACAGAGTTCAAGCTCTAAGTAATGCTGAATGTGACACTGATGAGCTGAATGACAGACTAACAAGAGTGCTAAGAGAATCAGCGGAGGTAGTAGGGAAACCTAATACAACAAAAACCAAGAAGTATTCAGAAAACACACTCGAGCTTATCAAAATGAGAAACGAAATGAAAGTAAAAACAAAGGAAAATGAAACAGAATGCGCGGAATTCAATAAACTTATCAACAGGAGACAAAAAGAAGAAAAAAGAAAGAGAAACATGGATCGCATTAAAAGAAGTCATCAAAACAGGAAAAGTCTGAAACAGGTCCGAAGTAAAATGGCACTAGGAATGCAATAATTATGTCACTGAAAGACAAAAACGGTGAAGTCATTAAATGCAGAGATAAGACGGTGAAATGGGTTGAAGAATTTTACAAAGAACTGTAAGCATCGAAGACAGTTTTACCAATAGCTAACTTCTCAGTTGACACGAGTGAAATACCTGAGGTAACACCAAACGAAGTAAATAGGCTATTTCTCTTAAAAATATGAAAAGAAGGAAGGCTCCAGAAGAAGATGGAATGGTAGCAAATTTACTATTGGATGCAAGAGAAGAAGTACAAAACAGGCTTGCCCACTTATTTATTCAATATATAAAAAAGAAAATTCCCAAAACATGATGGAATGCATTAGTTATTTTACCCTACAAAACAGGCAACTCAAAAGAGCTTAGTAATTATCAACCCATCAGCTTATTATCAGTCAAAAACTTTTCACTAAAGTCCTTACGAACAGAATAACAAATCTGAAGAAAACCAACCTCGTGAACAGCTAGGATTCCGCAGCGGGTATTCGACTAATGATCATCTACACACAATGGTTGAGAAAACTACAGAATATAATAAACC
>NC_136958.1:30406830-30619330 GCF_032717465.1 Coenobita brevimanus | reverse complement strand
AAGATAGTGAGAAAATGACAGAGTATAAGAGCATAGTGGAAGAAAGACTGGGAAGGTATGAGCTAGAGCAGATGGAAGGGGTGGAAGACGTATGTAAGATATTCACGGAAGAGACAGGCGCAGCGTGTGAGGCGGTTTGTGGAGTGAGGAGGAGATGCAAGGGTGTGCAAGGGACAGCATGGTGGAATGATGAGGTGAAACGAGCTGTGGAACAAAAGAAGAAGGCATATAGTGAATGGTTAGCGAGTAGAGGTAGGGGAGAAGATGAGAGAGAGAAGAGAGAGGTATATGTGAGCAGGAGAAGGGAGGTTAAGAGACTGGTGAAGGAGAGTAAAAAGAAAGTGGATGAGGAGTTTGGGAAGAATCTGAGTGTGAAATGGAGGGAGTGTAAGAAATTGTTTTGGAAGGAGGTTAAGAAAGTAAGGCAGTGTGAAAGGGGAAATAGTAGGGGAGTGAAAGATAGGAATAATAGATTGTTGGTGGAGAAGAGAGAGAAACTGAGGAGATGGAAGGAGCACTTTGAGGATTTGTTGAATGTGGAGAGTGAGAGCAGTGCGAGTATAAGTGGTTGGGGAATGGCTGGGAGAAGAAGAGATGAGAGGAGGGAAGAAGAGATCAGTAGGGTGGAAGTAGTGGAAGCGATGAAGAATATTAAGTTGGGAAAGGCCCCAGGAATTGATCGAGTGTGTGGTGAAATGCTTAGGTATGGGGGTGAGATTGTTGTGGAGTGGATATGGAAGTTGTGTAGATTGGCTTGGGAAGAAGGAAGGGTTCCAGAGGACTGGAAATCAGGTATAATTGTTCCTTTATACAAAGGAAAAGGAGAGAGAGAAGTATGTGGTAACCATAGGGGTATTTGCCTACTTAGTGTGACTGGTATAATATATGGTAGAATATTCATTGATAGGGATAGGCATATGACAGAGGAGCTAGTTGGAGAAGAAGGGGGATCTAGGAAGAGGAAAGGGTGTGTAGATCAGATATTTGTTCTAAGATGTTTAGTGGAGAAGTATCTAGAGAAGGGAAGGAAAGTGTATGCTGCCTTCATGGACTTGGAGAAAGCTTATGACAGAATAGATAGGCAAGGTATGTGGAAGGTATTAAGAATATATGGAGTGGAGGGGAAATTGTTGAGTGCTGTGAAGAGTATGTACGAGGGAGCTAGGGTTACGGTGCGAGTGGATGGTGAGCTGAGTGAGTTCTTTGATCTCAGTGTGGGACTGAAACAGGGTTGTGTGATGTCTCCATGGCTGTTTAATATATACATGGATGGGGTTGTAAAGGAGGTGCAGGGTAGGGCAGTGGATGTGGGGGTGGCTCTAATGAATGAGGGTGAGATTTGGAAGCTTCCGGTGTTGCTGTTTGCTGATGATACAGTACTGTTGAGTGAAGATGAATGGGAGTTGCAAGGTTTGGTGAATGAATTTGGGACAGTGTGTAGGAGGAGGAATCTGAAAGTTAATGTAAACAAAAGTAAAGTTATGGTGTTTGAGAGGAATGAAGTCACAGAGTGTGCAATGAGGTTGGATGGTGAGGATATGGAGAATGTGAGTGCTTTCAAGTACTTGGGTAGTGTGATGAGTAAGGATGGAACTTTGAGGGATGAAGTGCGTGAAAGGATACAGCAGGAAAGGAAGGTTGTTGGTACACTGAAAGCAGTGATGAGAAATAGGAAGGTGAGTATGGAAGTTAAGAAGTTACTGCATGATAGTATTGTGATCCCTACCCTAATGTATGGAAGCGAGGCATGGACCTTGCAAGAGTCAAGCGTGAGAGCAGTGGAAATGAGTTACTTGAGAGGAGCATGTGGAGTGACGTGGAGGGACAGGTTGACGAATGAAGAAGTGAAGGAACGTTGTGGGGTGAATGTGGATGTGGTTGAGAAGATTAGGAGAAATACACTGAGGTGGTTTGGACATGTGAAGAGAATGGAGAATGAAAGACTGACTAAGAGGGTGTATGTAGGTGAGGTGGAGGGAGGGAGAGGGAGAGGTAGACCGAGGATGAGGTGGAGGGATGGAGTTGAGAGGTATATGAGGGAGGGGGGGTGAGTTGGGGGGATGGTAGTCAAATGGTTGGTGACAGAGCGACTTGGAGGCGTTTTGTCTGCGGCCACCCTTTGCGAGGTTAGGGCGTCGGGCTATATATATATATATATATATATATATATATATATATATATATATATATATATGGCCATACCACGTTGAGTACACCGCTTTCTGTCCGATCAGCAAAGTTAAGCAACGTTGGGTCTGGTTAGTACTTGGATGGGTGACCGCCTGGGAACATCAGATGCTATTGGCATAACGTTCTCCCTACGAGTCAAGTGGGGTTGGTGGAGGATTAGTGCCCCTCCCTGTAAAACAATTAACTCTAAGCCTTTGGCCACCCCGTTTGGGATACATGGCGTCTGGCAATGAATGAATGAAATATATATATATATATATATATATATATATATATATATATATATATATATATACTGTATGTGTGTGTGCGTAAGTATCACTGGTACCATAATAATACCTGACGGATCTGGATTAAACCTGGCTTATACACTGTGTGTCAGTCTGGGAAGAAGTAATTCAATATGGACCCAGATCAGTCAAAGATCGAGGATGAAGTTAAGAGAAATGCGTTATCTCACGAATGGTAGATTGGTAATATCAATTAGCACATACATGTTGTGGGGAGAAATTGTGGGTTCAAAATCAAATTTCTAATACTGTGTCACTGTGAGCTCTGAGCACCTTTATTAATATTACCCTCCACCAGACAACGTCAGAGGAGGGTTAACATGTTGTGGGGAGAAATTGTGGGTTCAAAATCAAATTTCTAATACTGTGTCACTGTGAGCTCTGAGCACCTATATTAATATTACCCTCCACCAGACAAAGTCAGAGGAGGGTTATCACTGTTGTCTGTGCATAGAGTTGGGTGGCTGAGCGTAGAGTTTTCGTTTCCAGAGCAAATCTCAGAAAATATTAACTAAACAGTCGTTAAATTTCACACAGCTATATGTATTATAGTGAACTGGTGTCTTTTAATAGGTATAGTGCTGTGTCATAAGTACTTATATATATATATATATATATATATATATATATATATATATATATATATATATATATATATATATATATATATATATAAAATTTTTCTAAGTTCAATGCGACCTGAGCAAGTAATCTGAAGTAAAATATCAAAACGTATTCACTACAGTCATGAATTTTCACATAGTTATGAGTCCTATAGTGAAGTGGTGCCTTTGATAGGTAGAATGCTGTGTCTCAAGTAGCTTTTTCTGAGAATGAAGACAAATATATTTTTTTTTTCTCATAGATTTCAGTGCTACCTGCTGTCGCTGTGTTATACAGGTGGGGGATGGGAGCCGCTATGCGCTCGGCTAGGTGCGCAGGGAGGTGGTGGGTATGTGCATGGTTAAGTACAGGGTTACAACAGCGTAGCATTGATGATGATGATGGTGGTGATGATGATAATATGTGTGGTGCTGGTGGTCATGGTGGTGATGACAGTGGTGGTGGTGATTGCGATGATGATGGTGTTGGCGGTAATGATGAGGGTGATTTTTTTTACTTCCAATCACATTTCCCTAATCCATATCTTTTATTAATTTTAATGTCTTTGTGTTATACATGGAGGGGGGGGGAGGTTAAGGTCCTTTATGCGCTTGGTTATGTGTGCAGGGAGGTGGGGGGTATGTGCTTGGTCAGGTGAAGAGTTGGAACAGCGTAGCGTTGCCTATGTTTTTTACAATTACGATTAGAAGTGGTGCCAATTAAGTGTTAAAGTAGTGAATTCGTGACGGAAAGGACGCGAGTTCGATCTACGGTTGGGACATGGAAGTTTTTCATTACTCAATCCATATGTGGGGAAACAATGTCACGACGACGACGACGACGACGACGACGACGATTATGATGATGATTAGGCACACCTGCTCTCACACAGTCAGTCTTCACTGCGTCCAAGAAATGAGGCCAAGCAACTACCATTTGTCTTGACTTATTAGCTTAAACAACTGGAATAATACCTATGCAGGGCTGAGTTCCATTTTTGTCAAAATTCGTAGGCCTAATTTCTAATGCAAACAATATGCTAAGCTAATATGCATAGACAACAGCAAGCAAACAAGACGGTTTAGCTTAGCCAGAGTCTAGTTGAGGTTGTTTCAATATTTTTGTGTGCTTCTTTATACAATTATGGAAATACAGTGACTGAAACAAGATGATGGACTAAGTCAGGCTAAACTAATTTGAATTATGCTAATGTCCACAGCAGCTGCTGCTGCCCTTATATTATCCATCTGCAGATCAGGAGGATTTGCTACTTTACGAACAGACAATGACTGGAAAAGAGGAAGGAGACCGAGAATGAGGAGCAAGCTCTTATAGTTTATATTTACAATCAAAAACAAAATATCAATCTCCTCCTTTTCGTCTCTCTCCATGGAAGATGAAAATCAGTCTTGTGAATCTTCGACGACAGACACTGATGGTTTTATTTGACCAAAAATGATTGCCATCATCATCTCCGAAAAGATTTTTGGTCTCTGATTATCTTCCCACTGGAGCTTGAATGTTATTGCCCACTGTCTCGCTATTTATGGTTATGAAGTGCATCAATATTTATGTCCGGAACTGTACATTCTCGTATCTCGCGCTGGAAATTCGAAATTCCATGAGCGTGGAAGGAACGATTTAGAGTGAATTTATGTGCATGACAGTCAAAAGAAATGCCAAAACAATGGGCGGCAGAAGGCGAACTGGACTGCAAAATGGTACATAGTAATCGTGATGAGCTGAAGTTATATTTGCATACATTTGCGTCCAGCAACATTTCTTTGAAACCCTAGCGGCGTTAAAGGAATATTCGATCGTGGCCTTATGTGAATGGCAAATGAAAAAATGTATGTACTGTATATATACAGAGAGAGAGAGAGATATAGATAGATAGATAGATAGAGAGAGAGAGAGAGAGAGAGAGAGAGAGAGATGGTTGTTAAAAGGAGAATTGGCGAGTGAATGGGAGTTAGTTGTTGTGACGAAAACAAATTGCATTTAGGTACATTTGTATTTCGCTACATTAATTGAAAACAACAAAAGAAAGTAGTGGTAGTGTAGTAGTAATAGTAATAGTAATAGTAGTAGTAGTAGTAGTAGTAGTAGTAGTAGTGGTGGTAGTTGTAGTAGTTGTGGTAGTTGTAACAGCGGTAGGAGCAGCACCAGTAGCAGTACAAATAGTAGTAGTAGTAGTAGTAGCAGTAGTAGTAGTTATTGATGTTGTTGTTGCTGTGGTCCAAGGATCATCTGAAACGCGAACCAGGTGGACTGCGCACTTGTTACCCTTCTCCCGCAGTGTATCCTCCTTTTGGGGGGAACAGGAATGTAGTCGGAGAACATAAATATATATAACCATACAGATGAGCCGCCCAGTTATATCGGTGCCATCATAAGAAGGCGTCCCGTTCCCACACTTATTAGATGAGTACATGGAATGATTGAGAATGACTTTACGTGAATGACAGTCGAAAGAATTACAAAAACAGCAGGTAGTAAATGGCGAATTAGTAGGTGAGGGAGTGGCAGAAGGTCGAGAAAAAATGGAAAAAAAGGTAACCAGGAGACGCGACTTGCAGACACAGGGGAACGCGAACGAAGTATCACTGGGAAAAGTACTGAATAAAGGCTGCGTGTCCGAAAGAGCAGAAATCGGCTGGCTAATTTCAGCAGACAGACCATTACGACGGACACTGCGCGGGCTGATAAAAGGAACAGATTGTCTTACTGAGAACTCAGTCAGCCATGTAACTGAGATCGACAGATGCATTTAGGCAGACATTCCGGCAGACCATCACGGTGGAGAGAGAGAGAGAGAGAGAGAGAGAGAGAGAGAGGAGAGAGAGAGAGAGAGAGAGAGAGAGAGAGAGAGAGAAAACGAAAACATAGTGCGTAACCGAGAGAGTAGAACGCCACAATGCAGAGATGGAGTGGCAAATTTCGGCAGGCAGACACTAAAGGCAAACAGTATACAGACGCACACTAGACAAAAAAAAAAAATAATAATAATAACAAAAACATTCAGTGTGACCAAGAAACTTAGAGCAACACAAATGAGATCAATAGATGAATTTTGCAGACGTAAGGCAGACAAACTAGACAGACATTATGGCAAACACGTACGGCAAAGCAGGAAAACAAAACGAATATAGGATCCGTGACCGAGAAAACAGAGCATCATATGGCAGAGACTGACAGATGAGCTTCGGCAGAGACACAAGGCAGAAACACAGGGCAGATGCTGAGTAAAAATGTGAAAGTAAACGAGTAACCAAGTGAGCAGAGCTCCACATAATCGAGAAGAATTGGATTTGTATTCTTGGTGGGATAGGAGACTCCATGGCATCTCTTCCTTAGCCATTTATTTTTGACAGTAAGCCTTAACATTATATATATATATATATATATATATATATATATATATATATATATATATATATATATATATATATATATATATATATATATATATATTATGACTTATTGTCAAATATGTGTCACTAAGGAAGAGATGCCATGGAGTCTCGTATCCTACTAAGAATACGAACACAATCCTTCTCAGCTATGTCGAGCTCTACTAACTTGGTTACTCAGTTTACTTCCTCGAATTTACTCATCATCTGCCCTGTATGCCTGCCTTGTGTCTCTGCAGAAGCTCATCTGTGTATATATATTGTTACGGAACAGAGAAAGATAATGTACACTTTAAGTGAGAATACTAATAATCACTACTGTCCCGTAAAGGTTCAATTTCAAAATAAAAGAGTTAGGTAAAATTACAAGTTAAAGTTTAATGCTCAAACTAACAACAATACATTCAGGACTCATAAGGATAATGTATTGGCAAAAAACAGGTTAAATATATGGTTAACTGCAATAGCCTCTATTAACACGAAATTAGCATGAGTAAATTTATCTAAGTCAGCCCTGTTAAAATGAGATACCAGATAATTCTCAGTGAATGCCAGATATATTATTACAGATACAAAATATTATTAATGATGGCTGACAATAAGAACCTTTACATAAATTACAAAAACCTTACTAGGCCTAAGAATTAACCTTATGCTACACAGTACAAGAAAAAATGCAGCAACAGTTATACTCAAATTACACACAGCTGCTAGATGGCTGGAGACTTCCTGAGCACTCACAATAATAATAACTGTACAGGGGAGGACAGAGATGTGAGCAAAATGAGGAGTAGATCTAAGTGGCAATTAATGCAGAGACTGAGCTCATTATATAGGGGCCGGCAGAGCTTGATACAACTTGTAAGAAGGACGCACAAATGAAGCCATGGAGACAAAGAGTTGACAATCCTACTCTGAACAACAGAAAGGACGACTTACTCTACTATAACGGTAGAAGAGGGACTGAGACAGAACACGCTCGTGATCAAACATGCAGCATACTGTGCGTTAAAATTACACAAAGGATGATGAAATCATAGGCTATGTAACACCTCCCCACAAAGAAAAAGAAATTTACAAAGGAAATTTCTTATTACTCTAAAACAATCTGTCTAAAGTCTAGATAAGCAATCTGCAATAACATTTTCTTTCTCCTTGACATGTTGTATGTCTAATGAATACTCCTGAAGAAGTAGACTCCATCTTGTCAATCTCTGATTTTTATCTTTAAACTTACTAAGGAATTTCAGTGGGTTATGATCGGTATAAATGACTATGGGGTCAAAACCAGAACACAAATAAAATGAAAAATGCTGTAAACCCAAAATCAAGGCCAAAAGCTCTTTCTCAATAGTTGAGTAGTTCTTTTGAGGTGGAGTGAACTTCTTACTGTAATAAGATACAGGGTGTTCAATACCCTGATCATCCTCTTGCAGCAAAACAGCCCCAGCTCCTGTATCACTTGCATCAACAGACATCTTAAAAGGCTTAGCAAAATTTGGAGTAGCGAGCACTGGCTGACTTAATAGGATAGCTTTAAGTTTGCTGAAAGAGGATTCACAGTTATCGGTCCAGACAAATTTAACTCCCTTTTTCAGTAGGTCTGTAAGTGGTGATACAAGAATAGAAAAGTTAAGAACAAATCTCCTGTAATAACCTACCATTCCCAAAAATCTTTGTAGCTCTTTCCTACTTTTAGGTCTGGGAAGATCACTTATAACCTGAACCTTAGCTCCTGGTGGTGCAACATGTCCATCACCAATTACATACCCAAGGTACTGAACTTTAGCTTGACCAAACTCACACTTTGATAAATTAGCTACAAGATTAGCATGAACCAAACGCTCAAGAAATTTACTGACATGGCATAGGTGATCTTTCCAGTTGTCACTGAAGATTAATACATCATCAATATAAACAACACACCCTGCCAAACCCTCTGTTACAACATTCATGAGCTTCTGAAATGTGGCTGGTGCATTCTTCATACCATATGGCATTACAGAACATGCAAAAGTCTTTCCTAGTGTTACAAAACATGAGATCTCCCTAGCACGTTCAGTCATAGGTACTTGCCAGTATCCCTTTAACAAATCAAACTTACTTATGTACCTAGCCTTTCCGATCTTGTCTATGCAATCTTCCACGCGAGGGAGAGGGTAAGTGTCTGTTTTGGTTATCTGATTAACACGTCTGTAGTTGATGCAAAGCCGCTGTGACCCACCCGGCTTAGGGACCAGAGTGACAGAACTCCACTCGCTCTGACAGGGCTCAATCATCTTGTGGTCCAACAGGTAGCCAAGCTCCTTCTGGATGAGAAGAACTTTCACTGGGTTCACACGGTAAGGAGGCAATTTAATTGGCTTTGCGTCTCCAACATCGACATCATGCATCAACACAGTGGTTCTTCCTGGAGTGGCACGGAACACTTACGGGTACTCCTGCAGTAATGCCGAAAACTCCTGCCTTCTCCTCGGGAGGTAGATGAGAAAGCTTAGTCTGGAGATCATTCATGATATCAGAATTCTTCCCCAAACTATCACTCAGGCTCATACTGCATGGGAGAGTTTCACTTGCAGACTCGGGTGGAACAGCTACAGTGCAGACTGGATTATTTTCGTCCCGCCTGTGATACAACTTTAGCATGTTGATGTGACATAGTTGCTTGTTCTTTCTACGATCTGGTGTGGCGATGACGTAGTTGACATCACTCAGTTTCTTCTCCACGAAATAGGGACCACTAAACTTGGCTTGAAGAGGTTGCCCATGAACTGGTAGCAGAATCAAAACCTGATCTCCTGGCTGAAAGTGGCGTAACCTGGACTTCTTATCATACCAAGTCTTCATCTTCTCCTGAGCAGCTCCTAAATTCTCTCTCGCCAGCTGTAAAGCAGTGGACAGCCGTTCTTTGAACTTCTTCACATACTCCAGGAGGTTGACGTCATCTTCCTCCAACAGCCAGCATTCCTTGAGTAACTTAAGGGGTCCTCTTACTTCATGCCAAACAGTAGTTTAAAAGGTGAGAAGCCCAGTGATTCATTTGGAGATTCTCTTGCAGCAAACACAACGAATGGAAGACCTTTATCCCAGTCTTTCTGATGTTCCAAACAGTATTTCTTGAGCATCGATTTGAGTGTTTGATGATATCTCTCCAACGCTCCTTGGGTCTGGGGATGGTAAGCTGAAGACGTGATCTGGGTGATGCCCAACTCTTTCAGAGACTGCTTGAAAACGCTTGACATGAAATTACTTCCTCGGTCTGACTGTACCTCCTTGGGCAGACCAAACTTGGTGAAGAACCCTAGCATTTCCTTAACCACGTTCTTTGCTGAGATATTTCTAAGTGGAATGGCTTCAGGATAACGAGTAGCCATATCAATCAGGGTCAACACATAAGAAAATCCTGAAGAAGTCTTAGGAAGGGGGCCCACAATATCCACCAACACACGGGTGAAAGGTGCCTCAAAAGGAGGAATGGGAACTAGAGGTGCAACCTTTTCGGTCTGATTACACTTCCCCACAACTTGACAGGTGTGACAAGACTTACAATACCAGGAAACATCCCTGAAGATACTTGACTAGTAGAAGTGCTTCAAAATGCGTGCCACAGTCTTCCTAACTCCAAGGTGTCCTGCCAAACTGGAATCATGAGCCACTCTAATGATATCCTGCCTACAAACACGAGGGATGACAACTTGATGTACAACCTCCCATTCACAGTCGGCTGATGCTGTTGGGAGTCTTCACTTCCTCATAAGTACTCCTGACTTTATATAATAACAAGTAGAAGCACCGGCTGACTCTTCCTCACTGCAAGCAGAGTTAGCTAGACCTTTCAACTCAGGGTCAGCAACCTGCAACTCAACCAACTCTTGACGAGACAAATTATCAACACTACGGGGTACTGCCTCATCTGGTGAGTGGTCCAAATTAGCAAGAAAAGTGTCAGCTAGGATAACATCATCATCATCATTATCCTCTAAATCACCAGTAACTTTAGACTTAGCCCTAGTGACAGCACATGCAGGGAACACATCAGGGACATCACAATCCTGGGTCGCAGCCACTGGCTCACTAGACAACTGAGGAGCTGGACACACTTGACTTCCACCAATATCATTTCCAAGTAAGAAAGTTACACCTGACATTGGGAGTGTCTCAACCAACCCAACCATAACGGAACCATTAACAAAACCAGACTCTAAATTCACTCTGCACAGAGGGACAGAGAAGTAATTATTCCCTACACCTTGTAGGATTACAGTTTCATCAGAGGAATTAACATTAGAGCCTAGAACACTGGTCAGCATAAGGGATTGGCAAGCACCTGTATCACGATATATTTTAACTGATTTCCTGTTATTACTGTCCAGAGGACTGACAAAACCATCAGACAGGAAATTAGCACATGAACTCTTGAGAGTGTCACCCACGTTACTGCTCAAAAGAGGAGCTCCATCATGAGAATTTAAGTTACCCCTCAAAGAAGGTTCAGTTAACTCAGTTAAAGAATTCTGGGAACTCTCAAGAGTGGACACTAGACCAATTGACTGAATATTTAAAGACTCCTTTTTGTTCACATCACGCTGTCTCCTGAAACATTTCTCCGTAGTATGACCAAGCGTACTCCAATAAGTACATTTACTTTTCTGAAATCTAGAGGTGAAGCTGGTATTTACTTCCTGAGAAACATCATCTTTATTCTCTTTCCTGTTACCTGTACTCTGAGTAGAGGCAACGTACTTACTCTCAGCTTTCCCTTTTTCTTTAGAATATCTCTTGTGAGTGAGAACATATTCATCAGTTAAAACTGCAGCATATGACAAATTATCCATTCTTTTCTCATCAAGATATAGGCTTACATCTTTATAAATACACCTCTTGAAGTCCTCCAGCAAAATCATCTGCTTAAATTTACCAAAATCAGAATCCACATTCTTAGAATTTAACCACTGCTCTAACAGATCTTCTTTGATTTTTGCATACTCAACATGGGATTGCTTATCTTGCTTGTAAGTTGTCCTAAATTTTACTCTATAGGCTTCAGGAACAAGCTCATAGGCCTTAAGAATCAAGCTCTTAATTACATCATAATTATCAGATTGATCCTGAGGCAAAGATGCGTAAGTTACTTGACCTTTACTGGTGAGAACAGTTTGAAGGAGTACTGGCCAATACTTTTTGGGCCAATTAAAACCTGTAGCTACCCTCTCAAACAACTGAAAATACTTTGTTAAATCAGATTCATTAAAAGGAGGGACAAGTTTAACATTTTTAGCCACATCAAAATCATCAGAGCTAGATGATCCAGTTCCACCTTGTTTCATCCGATGCTCATGGTCTGCCTGAATCCTGGCAAGTTCAATTTGTGTCTGTATCTGTGCCTCCTGAATACGAGCCTGAGACTCCGCCTCCTTAGCCTGAGACTCAGCCTCCTTAGCACGTGCTTGAAATTCAGCCTCCTTAACACGAGCCTCCTGCAGGGCTAGCTGTAACTTAGCTAATTCAATCTGCGTTTGCTCATTTGGAGGAGTTACATTAAACAAGCTTTTATTAATCATGCCAACAATTTGATCTTTAGAATGATGAGAGTGAACTGCAATTCCCAATTGTTGAGCAACAAGCTTAAGTTCATTCTTTGTTCTGTTTTCTACATCACACACTGTTTGCACATTTGACAAAAAATCTTTGGCTTCATCAGGTGTAGTAATAGTAGACATCATGAATAAATCACAGTCACAAAATATCAAGCAATATCCTTATGATAATATCCTGAATATCCTGATAAGAGGTCGCCAAATTTATGTTACGGAACAGAGAAAGATAATGTACACTTTAAGTGAGAATAGTAATAATCACTACTGTCCCGTAAAGGTCCAGGTTCAAAATAAAAGAGTTAGGTAAAATTACAAGTTAAAGTTTAATGCTCAAACTAACAACAAAACATTCAGGACTCATAAGGATAATGTAATGGCAAAAAACAGGTTAAATATATGGTTAACTGCAATAGCCTCTATTAACACGAAATTAGCATGAGTAAATTTATGTAAGTCAGTCCAGTTAAAATGAGATACCAGATAATACGCAGTGAATGCCAGATATATTATTACAGATACAAAATATTATTAATGATGGCTGACAATAAGAACCTTTACATAAATTACAAAAACCTTACTAGGCCTAAGAATTAACCTTATGCTACACAGTACAAAAAAAATGCAACAACAGTTATACTCAAATTACACTCAGCTGCTAGATGGCTGGAGACTTCCTGAGCACTCACAATAATAATAACTGTACAGGGGAGGACAGAGATGTGAGCAAAATGAGGAGTAGATCTAAGTAGCAATTAATGCAGAGACTGAGCTCATTATATAGGGGCCGGCAGAGCTTGATACAACTTGTAAGAAGGACGCGCAAATGAAGCCATGGGGACAAAGAGTTGACAATCCTGCTCTGAACAACAGAAAGGACGACTTACTCTACTATAACGGTAGAAGGGGGACTGAGACAGAACACGCTCGTGATCAAACATGCAGCATACTGTGCGTTAAAATTACACAAAGGATGATGAAATCATAGGCTATGTAACACCTCCCCACAAAGAAAAAGAAATTTACAAAGGAAATTTCTTATTACTCTAAAACAATCTGTCTAAAGTCTAGATAAGCAATCTGCAATAACATTTTCTTTCTCCTTGACATGTTGTATGTTTAATGAATACTCCTGATTTTTATCTTTAAACTTACTAAGGAATTTCAGTGGGTTATGATCGGTATAAATGACTATGGGGTCAAAACCAGAACACAAATAAAATGAAAAATGCTGTAAACCCAAAATCAAGGCCAAAAGCTCTTTCTCAATAGTTGAGTAGTTCTTTTGAGGTGGAGTGAACTTCTTACTGTAATAAGATACAGGGTGTTCAATACCCTGATCATCCTCTTGCAGCAAAACAGCCCCAGCTCCTGTATCACTTGCATCAACAGACATCTTAAAAGGCTTAGCAAAATTTGGAGTAGCGAGCACTGGCTGACTTAATAGGATAGCTTTAAGTTTGCTGAAAGAGGATTCACAGTTATCGGTCCAGACAAATTTAACTCCCTTTTTCAGTAGGTCTGTAAGTGGTGATACAAGAATAGAAAAGTTAAGAACAAATCTCCTGTAATAACCTACCATTCCCAAAAATCTTTGTAGCTCTTTCCTACTTTTAGGTCTGGGAAGATCACTTATAACCTGAACCTTAGCTCCTGGTGGTGCAACATGTCCATCACCAATTACATACCCAAGGTACTGAACTTTAGCTTGACCAAACTCACACTTTGATAAATTAGCTACAAGATTAGCATGAACCAAACGCTCAAGAAATTTACTGACATGGCATAGGTGATCTTTCCAGTTGTCACTGAAGATTAATACATCATCAATATAAACAACACACCCTGCCAAACCCTCTGTTACAACATTCATGAGCTTCTGAAATGTGGCTGGTGCATTCTTCATACCATATGGCATTACAGAACATGCAAAAGTCTTTCCTAGTGTTACAAAACATGAGATCTCCCTAGCACGTTCAGTCATAGGTACTTGCCAGTATCCCTTTAACAAATCAAACTTACTTATGTACCTAGCCTTTCCGATCTTGTCTATGCAATCTTCCACGCAAGGGAGAGGGTAAGTGTCTGTTTTGGTTATCTGATTAACACATCTGTAGTTGATGCAAAGCCGCTGTGACCCACCCGGCTTAGGGACCAGAGTGACAGAACTCCACTCGCTCTGACAGGGCTCAATCATCTTGTGGTCCAACAGGTAGCCAAGCTCCTTCTGGATGAGAGGAACTTTCACTGGGTTCACACGGTAAGGAGGCAATTTAATTGGCTTTGCGTCTCCAACATCGACATCATGCATCAACACAGTGGTTCTTCCTGGAGTGGCACGGAACACTTGCGGGTACTCCTGCAGTAATGCCGAAAACTCCTGCCTTCTCCTCGGGAGGTAGATGAGAAAGCTTAGTCTGGAGATCATTCATGATATCAGAATTCTTCCCCAAACTATCACTCAGGCTCATACTGCATGGGAGAGTTTCACTTGCAGACTCGGGTGGAACAGCTACAGTGCAGACTGGATTATTTTCGTCCCGCCTGTGATATAACTTTAGCATGTTGATGTGACATAGTTGCTTGTTCTTTCTACGATCTGGTGTGGCGATGACATAGTTGACATCACTCAGTTTCTTCTCCACAAAATAGGGACCACTAAACTTGGCTTGAAGAGGTTGCCCATGAACTGGTAGCAGAATCAAAACCTGATCTCCTGGCTGAAAGTGGCGTAACCTGGACTTCTTATCATACCAAGTCTTCATCTTCTCCTGAGCAGCTCCTAAATTCTCTCTCGCCAGCTGTAAAGCAGTGGACAGCCGTTCTTTGAACTTCATCACATACTCCAGCAGGTTGACGTCATCTTCCTCCAACAGCCAGCATTCCTTGAGTAACTTAAGGAGTCCTCTTACTTCATGGCCAAACAGTAGTTTAAAAGGTGAGAAGCCCAGTGATTCATTTGGAGATTCTCTTGCAGCAAACACAACGAATGGAAGACCTTTATCCCAGTCTTTCTGATGTTCCAAACAGTATTTCTTGAGCATCGATTTGAGTGTTTGATGATATCTCTCCAACGCTCCTTGGGTCTGGGGATGGTAAGCTGAAGACGTGATCTGGGTGATGCCCAACTCTTTCAGAGACTGCTTGAAAACGCTTGACATGAAATTACTTCCCCGGTCTGACTGTACCTCCTTGGGCAGACCAAACTTTGTGAAGAACCCTAGCATTTCCTTAACCACGTTCTTTGCTGAGATATTTCTAAGTGGAATGGCTTCAGGATAACGAGTAGCCATATCAATCAGGGTCAACACATAAGAAAATCCTGAAGAAGTCTTAGGAAGGGGGCCCACAATATCCACCAACACACGGGTGAAAGGTGCCTCAAAAGGAGGAATGGGAACTAGAGGTGCAACCTTTTCGGTCTGATTACACTTCCCCACAACTTGACAGGTGTGACAAGACTTACAATACCAGGAAACATCCCTGAAGATTCTTGACTAGTAGAAGTGCTTCAAAATGCGTGCCACAGTCTTCCTAACTCCAAGGTGTCCTGCCAAACTGGAATCATGAGCCACTCTAATGATATCCTGCCTACAAACACGAGGGATGACAACTTGATGTACAACCTCCCATTCACAGTCGGCTGATGCTGTTGGGGGTCTCCACTTCCTCATAAGTACTCCTGACTTTATATAATAACAAGTAGAAGCACCGGCTGACTCTTCCTCACTGCAAGCAGAGTTAGCTAGACCTTTCAACTCAGGGTCAGCAACCTGCAACTCAACCAACTCTTGACGAGACAAATTATCAACGCTACGGGGTACTGCCTCATCTGGTGAGTGGTCCAAATTAGCAAGAAAAGTGTCAGCTAGGATAACATCGTCATCATCATTATCCTCTAAATCACCAGTAACTTTAGACTTAGCCCTAGTGACAGCACATGCAGGGAACACATCAGGGACATCACAATCCTGGGTCGCAGCCACTGGCTCACTAGACAACTGAGGAGCTGGACACACTTGACTTCCACCAATATCATTTCCAAGTAAGAAAGTTACACCTGACATTGGGAGTGTCTCAACCAACCCAACCATAACGGAACCATTAACAAAACCAGACTCTAAATTCACTCTGCACAGAGGGACAGAGAAGTAATTATTCCCTACACCTTGTAGGATTACAGTTTCATCAGAGGAATTAACATTAGAGCCTAGAACACTGGTCAGCATAAGGGATTGGCAAGCACCTGTATCACGATATATTTTAACTGATTTCCTGTTATTACTGTCCAGAGGACTGACAAAACCATCAGACAGGAAATTAGCACATGAACTCTTGAGAGTGTCACCCACGTTACTGCTCAAAAGAGGAGCTCCATCATGAGAATTTAAGTTACCCCTCAAAGAAGGTTCAGTTAACTCAGTTAAAGAATTCTGGGAACTCTCAAGAGTGGACACTAGACCAATTGACTGAATATTTAAAGACTCCTTTTTGTTCACATCACGCTGTCTCCTGAAACATTTCTCCGTAGTATGACCAAGCTTACTACAATAAGTACATTTACTTTTCTGAAATCTAGAGGTGAAGCTGGTATTTACTTCCTGAGAAACATCATCTTTATTCTCTTTCCTGTTACCTGTACTCTGAGTAGAGGCAACGTACTTACTCTAATCTTTCCCTTTTTCTTTAGAATATCTCTTGTGAGTGAGAACATATTCATCAGCTAAAACTGCAGCATCAGACAAATTATCCATTCTTTTCTCATCAAGATATAGGCTTACATCTTTATAAATACACCTCTTGAAGTCCTCCAGCAAAATCATCTGCTTAAATTTACCAAAATCAGAATCCACATTCTTAGAATTTAACCACTGCTCTAACAGATCTTCTTTGATTTTTGCATACTCAACATGGGATTGCTTATCTTGCTTGTAAGTTGTCCTAAATTTTACTCTATAGGCTTCAGGAACAAGCTCATAGGCCTTAAGAATCAAGCTCTTAATTACATCATAATTATCAGATTGATCCTGAGGCAAAGATGCGTAAGTTACTTGAGCTTTACCGGTGAGAACAGTTTGAAGGAGTACTGGCCAATACTTTTTGGGCCAATTAAAACCTGTAGCTACCCTCTCAAACAACTGAAAATACTTTGTTAAATCAGATTCATTAAAAGGAGGGACAAGTTTAACATTTTTAGCCACATCAAAATCATCAGAGCTAGATGATCCAGTTCCACCTTGTTTCATCCGATACTCATGGTCTGCCTGAATCCTGGCAAGTTCAATTTGTGCCTGTATCTGTGCCTCCTGAATACGAGCCTGAGACTCCGCCTCCTTAGCCTGAGACTCAGCCTCCTTAGCACGTGCTTGAAATTCAGCCTCCTTAACACGAGCCTCCTGCAGGGCTAGCTGTAACTTAGCTAATTCAATCTGCGTTTGCTCATTTGGAGGAGTTACATTAAACAAGCTTTTATTAATCATGCCAACAATTTGATCTTTAGAATGATGAGAGTGAACAGCAATTCCCAATTGTTGAGCAACAAGCTTAAGTTCATTCTTTGTTCTGTTTTCTACATCACACACTGTTTGCACATTTGACAAAAAATCTTTGGCTTCATCAAGTGTAGTAATAGTAGACATCATGAATAAATCACAGTCACAAAATATCAAGCAATATCCTTATGATAATATCCTGAATATCCTGATAAGAGGTCGCCAAATTTATGTTACGGAACAGAGAAAGATAATGTACACTTTAAGTGAGAATAGTAATAATCACTACTGTCCCGTAAAGGTCCAGGTTCAAAATAAAAGAGTTAGGTAAAATTACAAGTTAAAGTTTAATGCTCAAACTAACAACAAAACATTCAGGACTCATAAGGTTAATGTAATGGCAAAAAACAGGTTAAATATATGGTTAACTGCAATAGCCTCTATTAACACGAAATTAGCATGAGTAAATTTATCTAAGTCAGCCCTGTTAAAATGAGATACCAGATAATACGCAGTGAATGCCAGATATATTATTACAGATACAAAATATTATTAATGATGGCTGACAATAAGAACCTTTACATAAATTACAAAAACCTTACTAGGCCTAAGAATTAACCTTATGCTACACAGTACAAAAAAAATGCAACAACAGTTATACTCAAATTACACACAGCTGCTAGATGGCTGGAGACTTCCTGAGCACTCACAATAATAATAACTGTACAGGGGAGGACAGAGATGTGAGCAAAATGAGGAGTAGATCTAAATGGCAATTAATGCAGAGACTGAGCTCATTATATAGGGGCCGGCAGAGCTTGATACAACTTGTAAGAAGGACGCGCAAATGAAGCCATGGGGACAAAGAGTTGACAATCCTGCTCTGAACAACAGAAAGGACGACTTACTCTACTATAACGGTAGAAGGGGGGGACTGAGGCAGAACACGCTCGTGATCAAACATGCACCATACTGTGCGTTAAAATTACACAAAGGATGATGAAATCATAGGCTATGTAACACCTCCCCACAAAGAAAAAGAAATTTACAAAGGAAATTTCTTATTACTCTAAAACAATCTGTCTAAAGTCTAGATAAGCAATCTGCAATAACATTTTCTTTCTCCTTGACATGTTGTATGTCTAATGAATACTCCTGAAGAAGTAGACTCCATCTTGTCAATCTCTGATTTTTATCTTTAAACTTACTAAGGAATTTCAGTGGGTTATGATCGATATAAATGACTATGGGGTCAAAACCAGAACACAAATAAAATGAAAAATGCTGTAAACCCAAAAGCTCTTTCTCAATAGTGGAGTAGTTCTTTTGAGATGGAGTGAACTTCTTACTGTAATAAGATACAGGATGTTCAATACCCTGATCATCCTCTTGCAGCAAAACAGCCCCAGCTCCTGTATCACTTGCATCAACAGCCATCTTAAAAGGCTTAGCAAAATTTGGAGTAGCGAGCACTGGCTGACTTAATAGAATAGCTTTAAGTTTGTTGAAAGAGGATTCACAGTTATCGATCCAGACAAATTTAACTCCCTTTTTCAGTAGGTCTGTAAGTGGTGATACAAGAATAGAAAAGTTAAGAACAAATCTCCTGTAATAACCTACCATTCCCAAAAATCTTTGTAGCTCTTTCCTACTTTTAGGACTGGGAAGATCACTTATAACCTGAACCTTAGCTCCTGGTGGTGCAACATGTCCATCACCAATTACATACCCAAGGTACTGAACTTTAGCTTGACCAAACTCACACTTTGATAAATTAGCTACAAGATTAGCCTGAACCAAACGCTCAAGAAATTTACTGACATGGCATAGGTGATCTTTCCAGTTGTCACTGAAGATTAATACATCATCAATATAAACAACACACCCTGCCAAACCCTCTGTTACAACATTCATGAGCTTCTGAAATGTGGCTGGTGCATTCTTCATACCATACGGCATTACAGAACATGCAAAAGCCTTTCCTAGTGTTACAAAACATGAGATCTCCCTAGCACGTTCAGTCATAGGTACTTGCCAGTATCCCTTTAACAAATCAAACTTACTTATGTACCTAGCCTTTCCGATCTTGTCTATGCAATCTTCTACACGAGGGAGAGGGTAAGTGTCTGTTTTAGTTATCTGATTAACACGTCTGTAGTCGATGCAAAGCCGCTGTGACCCACCTGGCTTAGGGACCAGAGTGACAGGAGAACTCCACTCGCTCTGACAGGGCTCAATCATCTTGTGGTCCAACAGGTAGCCAAGCTCCTTCTGGATGAGAGGAACTTTCACTGGGTTCACACGGTAAGGAGGCAGTTTAATTGGCTTTGCGTCTCCAACATCGACATCATGCATCAACACAGTAGTTCTTCCTGGAGTGGCACGGAACACTTGCGGGTACTCCTGCAGTAATGCCGAAAACTCCTGCCTTTCCTTGGGAGGTAGATGAGAAAGCTTAGTCTGGAGATCATTCATGATATCAGGATTCTTCCCCAAACTATCACTCAGGCTCATACTGCATGGGAGAGCTTCACTTGCAGACTCGGGTGGAACAGCTACAGTGCAGACTGGATTATTTTCGTCCCGCCTGTGATATAACTTTAGCATGTTGATGTGACATAGTTGCTTGCTCTTTCTACGATCTGGTGTGGCGATGACATAGTTGACATCACTGAGTTTCTTCTCCACGAAATAAGGGCCACTAAACTTGGCTTGAAGAGGTTGCCCATGAACTGGTAGCAGAATCAAAACCTGATCTCCTGGCTGAAAGTGGCGTAACCTGGACTTCTTATCATACCAAGTCTTCATCTTCTCCTGAGCAGCTCCTAAATTCTCTCTCGCCAGCTGTAAAGCAGTGGACAGCCGTTCTTTGAACTTCATCACATACTCCAGCAGGTTGACGTCATCTTCCTCCGACAGCCAGCATTCCTTGAGTAACTTAAGGGGTCCTCTTACTTCATGGCCAAACAGTAGTTCAAAAGGTGAGAAGCCCAGTGATTCATTTGGAGATTCTCTTGCAGCAAACACAACGAATGGAAGACCTTTATCCCAGTCTTTCTGATGTTCCAAACAGTATTTCTTGAGCATCGATTTGAGTGTTTGATGATATCTCTCCAACGCTCCTTGGGTCTGGGGATGGTAAGCTGAAGACGTGATCTGGGTGATGCCCAACTCTTTCAGAGACTGCTTGAAAACGTTTGACATGAAATTACTTCCCGGTCTGACTGTACCTCCTTGGGCAGACCAAACTTTGTGAAGAACCCTAGCATTTCCTTAACTACGTTCTTTGCTGAGATGTTTCTAAGTGGAATGGCTTCAGGATAACGAGTAGCCATATCAATCATGGTCAACACATAAGAAAATCCTGAAGAAGTCTTAGGAAGAGGGCCCACAATATCCACCAACACACGGGTGAAAGGCGCCTCAAAAGGAGGAATGGGAACTAGAGGTGCAACCTTTTCGGTCTGATTACACTTCCCCACAACTTGACAGGTGTGACAAGACTTACAATACCAGGAAACATCCCTGAAGATACCTGGCCAGTAGAAGTGTTTGAAAATGCGTGCCACAGTCTTCCTCACTCCAAGGTGTCCTGCCAAACTGGAATCATGAGCCACTCTAATGATATCCTGCCTACAAACACGAGGGATGACAACTTGATGTACAACCTCCCATTCACAGTCGGCTGATGCTGTTGGGGGTCTCCACTTCCTCATAAGTACTCCTGACTTTACATAATAACAAGTAGAAGCACCGGCTGACTCTTCTTCACTGTAAGCAGAGTTAGCTAGACCTTTCAAGTCAGGGTCAGCAACCTGCAACTCAACCAACTCTTGACGAGACAAATTATCAACACTACGGGGTACTGCCTCATCTGGTGAGTGGTCCAAATTAGCAAGAAAAGTGTCAGCTAGGATAACATCGTCATCATCATTATCCTCTAAATCACCAGTAACTTTAGACTTAGCCCTAGTGACAGCACATGCAGGGAACACATCAGGGACATCACAATCCTGGGACACAGCCACTGGCTCACTAGACAACTGAGGAGCTGGACACACTTGACTTCCACCAATATCATTTCCAAGTAAGAAAGTTACACCTGACATTAGGAGTGTCTCAACCAACCCAACCATAACGGAACCATTAACAAAACCAGACTCTAAATTCACTCTGCACAGAGGGACAGAGAAGTAATTATTCCCTACACCTTGTAAGATTACAGTTTCATCAGAGGAATTAACATTAGAGCCTAGAACACTGGTCAGCATAAGGGATTGGCAAGCACCTGTGTCACGATATATTTTAACTGATTTCCTGTCATTACTGTCCAGAGGACTGACAAAACCATCAGACAGGAAATTAGCACATGAACTCTTGAGAGTGTCACCCACGTTACTGCTCAAAAGAGGAGCTCCATCATGAGAATTTAGGTTACCCCTCAAAGCAGGTTCAATTAACTCAGTTAAAGAATTCTGGGAACTCTCAAGAGTGGACACTAGACCAATTGACTGAATATTTAAAGACTCCTTTTTGTTCACATCACGCTGTCTCCTGAAACATCTCTCCGTAGTATGACCAAGCTTACTACAATAAGTACATTTACTTTTCTGAAATCTAGAGGTGAAGCTGGTATTTACTTCCTGAGAAACATCATCCTTATTCTCTCTCCTGTTACCTGTACTCTGAGTAGAGGCAACGTACTTACTCTCAGCTTTCCCTTTTTCTTTAGAATATCTCTTGTGAGTGAGAACATATTGATCAGCTAAAACTGCAGCATCAGACAAATTATCTATTCTTTTCTCATCAAGATATAGGCTTACATCTTTACTAATACACCTTTTGAAGTCCTCCAGCAAAATCATCTGCTTAAATTTGTCAAAATCAGAATCCACATTCTTAGAATTTAACCACTGCTCTAACAGATCTTCTTTGATTTTTGCATACTCAACATGGGATTGCTTATCTTGCTTGTAAGTTGTCCTAAATTTTACTCTATAGGCTTCAGGAACAAGCTCATAGGCCTTAAGAATCAAGCTCTTAACTACATCATAATTATCAGATTGATCCTGAGGCAAAGATGCATAAGTTACTTGAGCTTTACCGGTGAGAACAGTTTGAAGGAGTACTGGCCAATACTTTTAGGCCAATTAAAACCTGTAGCTACCCTCTCAAACAACTGAAAATACTTTGTTAAATCAGATTCATTAAAAGGAGGGACAAGTTTAACATTTTTAGCCACATCAAAATCATCAGAGCTAGATGATCCAGTTCCACCTTGTTTCATGCGATACTCATGGTCTGCCTGAATCCTGGCAAGTTCAACTTGTGCCTGAGCCTGAATCTGTGCCTCCTGAATCCGAACCTGAGATTCCGCCTCCTTAGCCTGAGACTCAGCCTCCTTAGCACGTGCTTGAAATTCAGCCTCCTTAACACGAGACTCCGCCTCCTTAGCACGAGCCTCCTGCAGGGCTAGCTGTAACTTAGCTATTTCAATCTGCGTTTGCTCATTTGGAGGAGTTACATTAAACAAGCTCTTATTAATCATGCCAACAATTTGATCTTCAGAATGATGAGAGTGAACTGCAATTCCCAATTGTTGAGCAACAAGCTTAAGTTCATTCTTTGTTCTGTTTTCTATATCACACACTGTTTGCACATTTGACAAAAAATCTTTGGCTTCATCAAGTGTAGAAATAGTAGCCATCATGAATATATCACAGTCACAAAATATCAAAGAATATCCTTATGATAATATCCTGAATATCCTGGCGAGGTCGCCAAATTTATGTTACGGAAAAGAGAAAGATAATGTACACTTTAAGTGAGAATGCTAAAAATCACTACTGTCCCGTAAAGTTCCAGGTTCAAAACAAAAGAGTTAGGTAAAATTACAAGTTAAAGTTTAATGCTCAAACTAACAACAAAACATTCAGAACTCATAAGGATAATGTAATGGCAAATAAACAGGTTAAATATATGATTAACTGCAATAGCCTCTATTAACACGAAATTAGCAAGAGTAAATTTATCTAAGTCAGCCCTGATAAAATGAGATACCAGATAATACTCAGTGAATGCCAGATAAATTATTACAGATACAAACTATTATTAAAAATGACTGACAAAGAACCCTACATAAATTACAAAAGAACCTTACTAGGCCTACAAATTAAACTTATGCTATACAGTACAAGAACAAAATGCAACAACGGTTATACTCAAATTACACACAGCTGCTAGATGTTTGAAGATTTCTTGAGCACTCACAATAATAATATCTGTACAGGGGAGGACAGAGATGTGAACAAAATGAGGAGCAGATCTAAGTGGCAATGATGCAGAGACTGAGCTCATTATATAGGGGCCAGCAGAGCTTGATACAACTTGTAATAAGGACGCGCAAATGAAGCAATGGGGACAAACGGTCGACAATCCCGCACTGAATAACAGAAAGGACGACTTACTCTACTATAACGGTAGAAGGGGGGGACTGAGGCAGAACACGCTCGTGATCAAACATGCAGCATACTGTGCGTTAAAATTACACAAAGGATGATGAAATCATAGGCTATGTAACAGCTCCCCACAAAGAAAAAAGAAATTTACAAAGGAAATTTCCTATTACTCTAAAACAATCTGTCTAAAGTCTAGATAAGCAATCTGCAATAACATTTTCTTTCCCCTTGACATGTTGTATGTCTAATGAATACTCCTGAAGAAGTAGACTCCATCTTGTCAATCTCTGATTTTTATCTTTAAACTTACTAAGGAATTTCAGTGGGTTATGATCGGTATAAATGACTATGGGGTCAAAACCAGAAAACCAGAACACAAATAAAATGAAAACTGCTGTAAACCCAAAAGCTCTTTCTCAATAGTGGAGTAGTTCTTTTGAGATGGAGTGAACTTCTTACTGTAATAAGATACAGGATGTTCAATACCCTGATCATCCTCTTGCAGCAAAACAGCCCCAGCTCCTGTATCACTTGCATCAACAGCCATCTTAAAAGGCTTAGCAAAATTTGGAGTAGCGAGCACTGGCTGACTTAATAGAATAGCTTTAAGTTTGTTGAAAGAGGATTCACAGTTATCGGTCCAGACAAATTTAACTCCCTTTTTCAGTAGGTCTGTAAGTGGTGATACAAGAATAGAAAAGTTAAGAACAAATCTCCTGTAATAACCTACCATTCCCAAAAATCTTTGTAGCTCTTTCCTACTTTTAGGACTGGGAAGATCACTTATAACCTGAACCTTAGCTCCTGGTGGTGCAACATGTCCATCACCAATTACATACCCAAGGTACTGAACTTTAGCTTGACCAAACTCACACTTTGATAAATTAGCTACAAGATTAGCCTGAACCAAACGCTCAAGAAATTTACTGACATGGCATAGGTGATCTTTCCAGTTGTCACTGAAGATTAATACATCATCAATATAAACAACACACCCTGCCAAACCCTCTGTTACAACATTCATGAGCTTCTGAAATGTGGCTGGTGCATTCTTCATACCATACGGTATTACAGAACATGCAAAAGCCTTTCCTAGTGTTACAAAACATGAGATCTCCCTAGCACGTTCAGTCATAGGTACTTGCCAGTATCCCTTTAACAAATCAAACTTACTTATGTACCTAGCCTTTCCGATCTTGTCTATGCAATCTTCTACACGAGGGAGAGGGTAAGTGTCTGTTTTAGTTATCTGATTAACACGTCTGTAGTCGATGCAAAGCCGCTGTGACCCACCTGGCTTAGGGACCAGAGTGACAGGAGAACTCCACTCGCTCTGACAGGGCTCAATCATCTTGTGGTCCAACAGGTAGCCAAGCTCCTTCTGGATGAGAGGAACTTTCACTGGGTTCACACGGTAAGGAGGCAGTTTAATTGGCTTTGCGTCTCCAACATCGACATCATGCATCAACACAGTAGTTCTTCCTGGAGTGGCACGGAACACTTGCGGGTACTCCTGCAGTAATGCCGAAAACTCCTGCCTTTCCTTGGGAGGTAGATGAGAAAGCTTAGTCTGGAGATCATTCATGATATCAGGATTCTTCCCCAAACTATCACTCAGGCTCATACTGCATGGGAGAGCTTCACTTGCAGACTCGGGTGGAACAGCTACAGTGCAGACTGGATTATTTTCGTCCCGCCTGTGATATAACTTTAGCATGTTGATGTGACATAGTTGCTTGCTCTTTCTACGATCTGGTGTGGCGATGACATAGTTGACATCACTGAGTTTCTTCTCCACGAAATAAGGGCCACTAAACTTGGCTTGAAGAGGTTGCCCATGAACTGGTAGCAGAATCAAAACCTGATCTCCTGGCTGAAAGTGGCGTAACCTGGACTTCTTATCATACCAAGTCTTCATCTTCTCCTGACCAGCTCCTAAATTCTCTCTCGCCAGCTGTAAAGCAGTGGACAGCCGTTCTTTGAACTTCATCACATACTCCAGCAGGTTGACGTCATCTTCCTCCGACAGCCAGCATTATTTGAGTAACTTAAGGGGTCCTCTTACTTCATGGCCAAACAGTAGTTCAAAAGGTGAGAAGCCCAGTGATTCATTTGGAGATTCTCTTGCAGCAAACACAACGAATGGAAGACCTTTATCCCAGTCTTTCTGATGTTCCAAACAGTATTTCTTGAGCATCGATTTGAGTGTTTGATGATATCTCTCCAACGCTCCTTGGGTCTGGGGATGGTAAGCTGAAGACGTGATCTGGGTGATCCCCAACTCTTTCAGAGACTGCTTGAAAACGTTTGACATGAAATTACTTCCCCGGTCTGACTGTACCTCCTTGGGCAGACCAAACTTTGTGAAGAACCCTAGCATTTCCTTAACTACGTTCTTTGCTGAGATGTTTCTAAGTGGAATGGCTTCAGGATAACGAGTAGCCATATCAATCATGGTCAACACATAAGAAAATCCTGAAGAAGTCTTAGGAAGAGGGCCCACAATATCCACCATCACACGGGTGAAAGGCGCCTCAAAAGGAGGAATGGGAACTAGAGGTGCAACCTTTTCGGTCTGATTACACTTCCCCACAACTTGACAGGTGTGACAAGACTTACAATACCAGGAAACATCCCTGAAGATACCTGGCCAGTAGAAGTGTTTGAAAATGCGTGCCACAGTCTTCCTCACTCCAAGGTGTCCTGCCAAACTGGAATCATGAGCCACTCTAATGATATCCTGCCTACAAACACGAGGGATGACAACTTGATGTACAACCTCCCATTCACAGTCGGCTGATGCTGTTGGGGGTCTCCACTTCCTCATAAGTACTCCTGACTTTACATAATAACAAGTAGAAGCACCGGCTGACTCTTCTTCACTGTAAGCAGAGTTAGCTAGACCTTTCAAGTCAGGGTCAGCAACCTGCAACTCAACCAACTCTTGACGAGACAAATTATCAACACTACGGGGTACTGCCTCATCTGGTGAGTGGTCCAAATTAGCAAGAAAAGTGTCAGCTAGGATAACATCATCATCATCATTATCCTCTAAATCACCAGTAACTTTAGACTTAGCCCTAGTGACAGCACATGCAGGGAACACATCAGGGACATCACAATCCTGGGACACAGCCACTGGCTCACTAGACAACTGAGGAGCTGGACACACTTGACTTCCACCAATATCATTTCCAAGTAAGAAAGTTACACCTGACATTGGGAGTGTCTCAACCAACCCAACCATAACGGAACCATTAACAAAACCAGACTCTAAATTCACTCTGCACAGAGGGACAGAGAAGTAATTATTCCCTACACCTTGTAAGATTACAGTTTCATCAGAGGAATTAACATTAGAGCCTAGAACACTGGTCAGCATAAGGGATTGGCAAGCACCTGTGTCACGATATATTTTAACTGATTTCCTGTCATTACTGTCCAGAGGACTGACAAAACCATCAGACAGGAAATTAGCACATGAACTCTTGAGAGTGTCACCCACGTTACTGCTCAAAAGAGGAGCTCCATCATGAGAATTTAGGTTACCCCTCAAAGCAGGTTCAATTAACTCAGTTAAAGAATTCTGGGAACTCTCAAGAGTGGACACTAGACCAATTGACTGAATATTTAAAGACTCCTTTTTGTTCACATCACGCTGTCTCCTGAAACATCTCTCCGTAGTATGACCAAGCTTACTACAATAAGTACATTTACTTTTCTGAAATCTAGAGGTGAAGCTGGTATTTACTTCCTGAGAAACATCATCCTTATTCTCTCTCCTGTTACCTGTACTCTGAGTAGAGGCAACGTACTTACTCTCAGCTTTCCCTTTTTCTCTAGAATATCTCTTGTGAGTGAGAACATATTCATCAGCTAAAACTGCAGCATCAGACAAATTATCTATTCTTTTCTCATCAAGATATAGGCTTACATCTTTACTAATACACCTTTTGAAGTCCTCCAGCAAAATCATCTGCTTAAATTTGTCAAAATCAGAATCCACATTCTTAGAATTTAACCACTGCTCTAACAGATCTTCTTTGATTTTTGCATACTCAACATGGGATTGCTTATCTTGCTTGTAAGTTGTCCTAAATTTTACTCTATAGGCTTCAGGAACAAGCTCATAGGCCTTAAGAATCAAGCTCTTAACTACATCATAATTATCAGATTGATCCTGAGGCAAAGATGCATAAGTTACTTGAGCTTTACCGGTGAGAACAGTTTGAAGGAGTACTGGCCAATACTTTTTAGGCCAATTAAAACCTGTAGCTACCCTCTCAAACAACTGAAAATACTTTGTTAAATCAGATTCATTAAAAGGAGGGACAAGTTTAACATTTTTAGCCACATCAAAATCATCAGAGCTAGATGATCCAGTTCCACCTTGTTTCATGCGATACTCATGGTCTGCCTGAATCCTGGCAAGTTCAACTTGTGCCTGAGCCTGAATCTGTGCCTCCTGAATCCGAACCTGAGATTCCGCCTCCTTAGCCTGAGACTCAGCCTCCTTAGCACGTGCTTGAAATTCAGCCTCCTTAACACGAGACTCCGCCTCCTTAGCACGAGCCTCCTGCAGGGCTAGCTGTAACTTAGCTATTTCAATCTGCGTTTGCTCATTTGGAGGAGTTACATTAACCAAGCTCTTATTAATCATGCCAACAATTTGATCTTTAGAATGATGAGAGTGAACTGCAATTCCCAATTGTTGAGCAACAAGCTTAAGTTCATTCTTTGTTCTGTTTTCTATATCACACACTGTTTGCACATTTGACAAAAAATCTTTGGCTTCATCAAGTGTAGAAATAGTAGCCATCATGAATATATCACAGTCACAAAATATCAAAGAATATCCTTATGATAATATCCTGAATATCCTGGCGAGGTCGCCAAATTTATGTTACGGAAAAGAGAAAGATAATGTACACTTTAAGTGAGAATGCTAAAAATCACTACTGTCCCGTAAAGTTCCAGGTTCAAAACAAAAGAGTTAGGTAAAATTACAAGTTAAAGTTTAATGCTCAAACTAACAACAAAACATTCAGAACTCATAAGGATAATGTAATGGCAAATAAACAGGTTAAATATATGATTAACTGCAATAGCCTCTATTAACACGAAATTAGCAAGAGTAAATTTATCTAAGTCAGCCCTGATAAAATGAGATACCAGATAATACTCAGTGAATGCCAGATAAATTATTACAGATACAAACTATTATTAAAAATGACTGACAAAGAACCCTACATAAATTACAAACTTCACTAGGCCTACAAATTAAACTTATGCTATACAGTACAAGAACAAAATGCAACAACGGTTATACTCAAATTACACACAGCTGCTAGATGTTTGGAGATTTCTTGAGCACTCACAATAATAATATCTGTACAGGGGAGGACAGAGATGTGAACAAAATGAGGAGCAGATCTAAGTGGCAATGATGCAGAGACTGAGCTCATTATATAGGGGCCAGCAGAGCTTGATACAACTTGTAATAAGGACGCGCAAATGAAGCAATGGGGACAAACGGTCGACAATCCCGCACTGAATAACAGAAAGGACGACTTACTCTACTATAACGGTAGAAGGGGGGGACTGAGGCAGAACACGCTCGTGATCAAACATGCAGCATACTGTGCGTTAAAATTACACAAAGGATGATGAAATCATAGGCTATGTAACAATATATATATATATATATATATATATATATATATATATATATATATATATATATATATATATATATATATATATATATATATATATATATATATATATATATATATATATATATATACTGTATATATATATATATATATATATATATATATATATATATATATATATATATATATATATATTACACTTAATGTTTAACAACACTTCACAATTAGTACACTTATATATATATATATATATATCATCATCATCATCAGCCTTTGAGGTCCACTGCAGGACCGGCCTATCCCTACCGAAGCAGGGACGATACAGCCAATGTATCTCTACCCAGTAGCTTAGGCTGTCTGGTAGAGACTGTATGTAGGGTTAGAACTGCCTGTATGTGTAATTGTAGTGTTGTAGTGGGTTTGGATGTGTGTGTAGTCTGTGAACCAAGTGTAATCGGCCCGCCTTAAGCCGATTGGTTGCAAGCATACTAGTATGCGACACTGGTTAACCACAGCAGCCCTTATGTCCGCCAAAGTAGCAAGTGGCTCGGTGAATGATTCGCAAAGTTTTTACAACTCTGGCGGGAGGCGAACTCTCGTCCACAAGCGTGCGAAACGCACACTCAACCACTTTACCACAGAGGCTTCATATATATATATATATATATATATATATATATATATATATATGGAGCCTCTGTGGTACAGTGTTAAAGTGTGTGATTTCATACATGGGAGAAACAGGGTTCACACCCAGCCAGGGTAAGAAACTTTGAGTGTGTTCTCCCTGTCACGTACCGCTTTGGCGGACATAAGGGGGGGGTGCCGTGGTTGAACCTGTATTGCATACTATAAAGTACACTTGCACCCAGTCGGCTTGCGCTGGCCGATTACACTTGGTTCACAGACTACACACACATTCAAAGCCACTTCAACACAACAATTACACTTACAAGCACTTCCCACCCTACATACAGTCTCTACCAGACAGCCTAAGCTACTTGGTAGAGATACATAAGCTTTATCGTCCCCATTTCGTTTGGGATAGGCCGGTCCACCAGTGGACACTCAATGGCTGATGGTGATGACGATGATGATGATGATGATGATGTATATATAAATATATATATATATATATATATATATATATATATATATATATATATATACTTTGGGAGTGTTCACCCAGCCATGTGCTACATTGGCGGACATTAGGGGTGCTGTGGTTGAACCAGTGTCGCCTACTATAAAGTATGCTTGCACCCACTCGGCTAGCGCGGGCCGATTACACTTGGTTCACAGACTACACACACATCCAAAGCCACTCCAACACTGCAATTACACTTACAAGCACTTCTCACCCTACATACAATCTCTACCAGACAGCCTAAGCTACTTGGTATAGATACATTGGCTGTATCGTCCCGACTTCGGTCGGGTCCTGCAGTGGATACTCAAACGGCTGCTGCTGCTGCTGCTGATATATATATATATATATATATATATATATATATATATATATATATATATATATGGAGAGAGAGAGAGAGAGAGAGAGAGAGAGAGAGAGTGTCATCCATGTACCTCTGGTAAAAAACAGCACTGTGCACATGTCAAAGAACAAAAAGAGGATTGTGGATATCATAAGATTTTGAAATTGCTCAAAAATGATGATGGCATTATTATTACTCCACCTGACAAAGGAAAGGGCGTAGTTATCATGAACAAGGATGATTATGTATTTAAGTTGAATCCTATTCTCAGTGACACCTTTAAATTTAAGGTCATTAGCTCTGATATTCCATCTGCCATCCTTAAACACGAAGATAAACTAAACAGATTACTGCGAAGTATTAAAAATAAAGTAGGTGATAGTACACCTAATAGTTTGTATGCTTCAGGCTCAATTCGTGGATATCTCTATGGTCTCCCTAACACGCCTTTAAGACCCATCATTTCATCTGTTGGTACCTTCAGTTAAAACACAGCAAAATATTTTTGATTCCCCTGATCAGTTTCATATGTATAAATAAATATACGGTTCAAAATTCTGCAGAGTTTGTCAAGGAAGTCACTTCTCTGAGATGTGATCACCCTGTCACCATGGCTAGCTTTGATGTAGAATCCCTTTTCACGAATGTTCCCCTGCACGAAACCACTCAGCTCATCACAGATAACGCTAGTATTTCTACTCCCACCTTAGTTGGCTTGAACAGAGAATCTTTTTACAACTTGTTGGAGATAACAACCCACAAATTCCTGTTTACATTTAATGGAAAACTTTATACTCAAACAGATGGAGTGGCGATGGGGTCACCACTTGGTCCTTCATATCCAAATGCTTCTCATTGCCTCCATGAACAAACTTGGTATAATAACTGTCCCAGTAATTTTAAAACCGTTATATATATATATATATATATATATATATATATATATATATATATATATATATATATATATATATATATATATATATATATATATATGCACGAGCTACTATCCAAAATTCTTTAGACTGATGCTGTAACATCAAAGTAGCATCTTTTACTATGGCGTGGCGCCAGTGTTGCCACCCGTACGATAATTATCGTATATGTACGATCTTGCCTTTGGTAAGATGTAATATACCATTTTCTATTATCGTACGGTTTGTACGATAATTTTGGGTTGAAAGCTAGGATGGCAGTAAATTTTGTGGCACGCATAGCTAATCATGCACAGTTGTTGCACAATTTGACAGATGAGTGATCTTAAGGGGTAATGTAATGGTGATCACTGAAAATACTTCTTTTATTGCCTTGGTGTGTTATCATCTGCAAGAGGAAGCTCATTTCTAAGTGTTATCTGTTTAAGTTTTATGGACTGCATTCTGCTGCTAATCTGACTGATTTTCTAGAGTAACACAAAGGCTATTTCTTGTTACATTATTTTTCTAATAAAGGATATGATTATATTATTATAATATTATTATTATAAGATTTTCACGGTGTGCCCTAATAAGTCTCATACAAAATAGTGATAAATATACACCAAAGTATGTCAGTACCTAACAAAATTAGGGTACTGATGAATATTTATTGTAATGGGTAAGTTTTCAGTAAATACACTAAGGTATCGGTGACAGTTTTAAAGTCTGTCTATCTATCTATATACCTAGGCTGCTTCCCCATGGAAAGGGAGGTAGCCGAGACAGGACGACACACTCCCCATTTACTCATCCATTCAAACACATTCATTCGCATTTTAGCCCCAAAGGGGAGAAGGGACAGATCCTCACCGCACCACACCCCACAAGGGTCAACTGTGCAGAGCAGTCAGTGACATCTGCAGCAGAGCCCGACAGCAGAGCTGGTTTACCCCTGCCACATCATAATAGACCCATCCCCTCACCAGCACCTGACCTGACTAGCTGATCAGACCAAATGCAGGAGAATATCCCCTCAGGGCTGTGTCATCATTTTATTCATTCACAATTTCTCTCCATTTATTTCTGTCACGCCCAGCCACTCTTCCTTGCTCAACAGACATCCTTCTCACATCTAGCGCTCTCTTCACACTGTCCATCCATCATATTCGTGGTCTCCCTCTCAGCCTTACACTTCTCACATCAGATCTAGTTATCTTTTTCACCAATCGCTCATTATCCATTTTCTCCATATGCCCAAACCATCGCAACACCCTCTGCTCAACTCTATCAGCCATCTCCCGAACAACTCCAATTCTCCTTCGCACTTCTTCATTTCGCACTCGATCCATAAGCGTCAATCCACACATACTCCTCAGACACCTCATCTCCATTACATTCAAACTTTTCCTCTCCGCTGCACCCATTTTCCATGGTTCAGCCCCATATAATGCAGTCGGTACCACAACACCCTCATACAGCCTTCTCTTTACATCCATTCTAAGCGAACGACATCTGAACACCTTTTTCATTCCTCCCAGCACCTTTCCTACTTCATTCATTCTAAACTTCACTTCTGCATCTATTCTTCCATCCACAGCAACATGTGATCCTAAATATTTAAAACACTCTACCTCCTCAAGCAACTCACCATTCAAAACTATATTCATCCCCCTACCATCTACCAACCTCGTACACTTCATCACTTTACTCTTATTCTCATTTACTTTCAATTTCCTCCTTTCACACACCCTTCCAAACTCCTCTACCAGCTGTCTCAATCTCTCCTCTGAATCAGCCACCAGTGCAGTATCATCTGCAAACAGCAGCTGCTTCAGATTCCACTCTCTACCATTAACATTCACCAGACTCAGACCTCCACCTAAAACTCTTGCATTCACCTCCCTTACAACATCATCCATGTAAATATTAAACAACCAAGGCGACATCACACATCCCTGTCGCAGCCCCACTCTCACGGGAAACCAATCACTCACACCATTTTCCACTCTTACACACGCTCTACTATTTACATAAAAACTCTTCACCCCTTTTAGTAACCTACCATCAAATCCATACAATCTTAAAACAGTCCACAAAGCCTCCCTATCAATTCTATCATATGCTTTCTCTAAATCCATAAATGCCCAAAACACATCCTTGCCTTTCATTAAATACTTTTCACACACTTCTCTCACAGCAAACACCTGATCCAGGCATCCTCTCCCTCTCCTAAAGCCACACTGCTCATCACCAATCACTCCCTCTGCACCCTCTCTAACTCTCTTAATTAACACTCTACCAAACACCTTACCTACAACACTCAAGAGACTTATACCCCTAAAGCTAGTACATTCACATTTATCACCGCTGCCTTTATACAATGGGACCACACAAGCACTTGCCCAGTCAATTGGCACCATACCTTTCACAAAGCACATATTCAACAATCTTACTGACCAGTCAACAATAGTCACTCCACCACCCTTCAGGCATTCCACAGCACACCCATCCATACCTGTAGCTTTCCCTGTTTTCATCTCCTTTACTGCCTTCTCCACTTCCTCCTTCGTGATCAAAGAATCATTCAACTCTCTCAACACATTTATTCCTTGCACCTTTCCATCCACCACAATCTCAGCCACCCTTTCCTCCTCTTCATTGAACAGTCTTTCAAAATTGCCTATCTCTTCCTTACTGCATCCATCGCAATTAACATCCTTCCATCCTCTGCTTTTACTCGCTCTTCCTTCCCAGACTCTCCCTTTCGCACCCTTTTCACCTCCTCCCAGAACATTTTCTTATTGTGTTGAAAATTCTCAGTCAGCAGCCTACCCCACCTCTCATCTGTTGCCACTTTAGCATCACGCACAGCCCTTCTCGCCCTATTCTTCTTTTCCTTATACCTCTCATATGACACCTCACCCTTCCTCTGCAGCCACACTTCATATGCACGTCTCTTCTCAGCTTCAGCCATACTTACTTCCTCGCACCACCATTCACTTCCTTTTCTTACACCATCACCCACACATCTCACACCACACACCTCTTCTGCATGCCCCACAACAGCACTCTTAAACAACTGCCATTCCTCCTCCACACTGCCATTTTCCTGATCTTTCACTGCATTCACCTCAACTTTCAATTTCTCCTGATACTCTATCATTTTCTCTCTTTTATCCAACTCACTCACTTTCAAAACCTCCCTGCCACACCTAACCCTCCTAGCTCTCGCCCATCTCTTACCTACTCTTAACTTTCCTTCCACCAGGTAGTGGTCAGACATACCTCCACCCTCCCCTCTCAGAACTTTAACATCCAACAATCTTCCTATTACATTCCTGGACAGAACCACATAGTCCAGCAAAGCTCTATCAACAACCCTTCCACCCTCCTGTCTCACCCACGTATACTTATAAATATCTTTCTTCTCAAACAGCATATTTCCAATCACCATCTCTCACTCAACGCACATCCCAATCATTTGTTCCCCATTTTCATTTCTTCCAGGCACACCATGCATACCAACTACACCTTCAACTGCTACATTTCCCCATAGTGAATTTAATAGTGTAAGATTATTCCACCGAAAAAACGATAATTTTGAAGTGCCAGTACGATAATTCCCATCCAAAAGTGTGGCAACACTGCGTGGCGCCAGATGCTATTGCAGTTGTCGAAAGCCACGAAGCTGAGCTGATGGTTGTTGGTGTTGCGCATGTTTGTTGTTGTGCACACAACTGGCGATTTTCGAAATTATTCAGAACATGGAACAGCGAGTGTGTGTGAAATTCTGTGCAAAAATCAGCAAAAGTGCAACAGAAACCCTGGAAATGAACCTGAAACAGAGCAGCATTTGTCACAAAGGAAGAGACCAACCTCAGCAAGACCCCAAAGGCCAGGGAAGTGAAGAGCTATGTCAAGAGGATTTTGATATTTTTCTTTGACATCAAGAAAATTGTGCACAATGAATCTGTCCTCACAGGCCAAACTGTCAATTCTCATTTCGACTGTGATGTTTAGCGGCGATTGTAGGAAGCTGTGAGAAGGTGCCGCCCTGAACTCTAGCCCAACAAAAACTGGTTGCTTCACCATTACATTGTCCTGGCTCTCTTTTCAATCCACACTCGACACTTTTTGGACAAGAACAACATGGCTATTGTCTCCCAACCTCCCTATTCGCCGAATTTGGCCTGCGACTTTTTTTCTTTTCCCCCAAATGAATATCAAACTGAAAGGGCATCATTTCTACACAATTGAGGGTATCGAGACAGTATCGCAGGCTGTACTGCATGTGTTAAGACACAAGGACTTCCAGGGAACGTTTCAGTCATGGAGGAAGTGCTGGGGCAGTTGTATTAACCCGCCCCGTCCCAGAGACGTGAATTCACGTCCTCACATGATGTGCACTCATATCCTGGAGACGTAAATTAATGCGGCAACATTGCAAGGTCCCTAATTTGCACAATTTTCAATTTTCGCGAGTAATTTCGCGAGTGATTTTTGGCACGTGTACACGGGACACCTTCCTCTATTCCTCTACAAGATGCCAAGCAGGAACAATGCCTTACACCGCATAACCTCTCCCCCCCCTGCACACCATTGTCTCGGCAATTCACCTGTTACCAGTGACCTGGCCAATAAAGACATTCAGGGCCAGAGTGATTCCCCAATCGATGACAATGTGGAGGACAAAGTTTACATAGCATTAGAGGAAGAAACAGTCAGAAATGATGATCAGGTAATGTGGGAAAAAAAGATCATGAATGGTGATGAGTTAGTGAGTGAAACAGTGCTTATAATGCCTATATTACTGTTTGAAAACCAATATACTCTTGTACTACATATAAATTCGTACCAAGTAAATAAATAAATACTATTTCTGAGTGGATAAAATAGTTACCCTCTCATAGAACTCGTTTTCTTTGGTGCCAGCCTGTTAGAAAACCTAGTCAGGTAAGGAGTATTCGTACCTGGATCGAGTATTTTAAACCTCAGGTGAGCGATTTATTAATGAATTTTCGATGTTTCCCACCAAAAGCGAATGTTTGAGCATAAAAAATAAGGTCCAAAAATGTCGGGACTGGGACGTACCACTGCCCAGAAAACGTCGGGATGGTGCGGGTTAATGAGCAAGAGAACTACTTTGAGGGTGATGTCGGCCAATAGGAGTTAAGGTAATTTTTTTTTTTTTTTATTAATAGCATCAGTCTCAAAACTTTTGGACCACCTCGTGTATATATATATATATATATATATATATATTATAGCAGCGTTATCGACGCAGGTTACGTCAATATATCACAAAAGGATACTGAAAAGTAAATTTAAGGATGAATCTCTGGGGAAAAAGTGTTACGATATCTTCCAAAGCCTCCCAGAATAAGAGCCTATTGCGGCAGAAACACAGGCCAAACAATCAAGCAATCAGGTTGGAATTCTAGTAGGCAGATGCAGAAATCTGGCAGCCATATGCAGCAGAAAAAAAAAAAAAAAAACAATGCCCGAGACATGGGAATTCACCACGAGAAACATTTGGCAAATATGCAGGCAGACAGACACGACAGAGAGGCTATGAAATGAACTGGCAAGTTGGTAGGTGGCGGCGCTTACCGTACACTTACTGTAATGCAATCTTAGGGTGACAACACTGAGCGACAAACCATTTTTTTTTCTTGTATTCCAGTAAACCATTTACTACGTTGGTTGATAACCATATGACTAATCAACGCCTGATGGTCTAGTGGGTTAAGACGCTTCGGACGGATGAGGTCCGTAAAGGTTTACATCTAGGTGGATATTGAGGTTTACTGCTCACATACGTGTGAGCAATTGAGGCAATTGAGGCAGAATAATCTAGCCCCAGGCCCCTACGCTCCTTATTAGGCAAAGAAGGACTGGATGACGGATGGATGGAAAACAACTATGCAGAGGTGGCATGGAAAGTTCACCCTTAGACCAGCCTTCTCTTCGGTTAAGGAAGCTCCCTAGCACCTTTTCCTAGTTTTTTTTTTTTTGTATAGCTTGTTAATGTCTCACTGAAAGTTCACTGTGTTGAGTACTAGAGCATAATACTGGATCTACCTGTAAAGCACAGAAGAGGACGGTAAGGTCTTATAAGCAAAATGAATAAATCAGAAAGAGGTGTTAGGGGCTTGATAAACCAACGAACTTTTCACGATGACCAAAAAAACATCATTTGGAGATAAGAAGTATGAAATAATTCTTATCTCCTTACCATTATTATTATTTTTATTATTTTTTTATCGTGGACGAATAGTCGAAATGGAGGGATCACCAATAGCCTCCACTAAGCCTTTCGCTTATAATTATACTGGAGGGGAGTAACAACGTCAGGTAGTAGTATCAATTATACTGAAAAGTTAAAAAGTCACAATCCTGAGCTTAACAATATGATTGTCTCCCTGTTGTTTACTCTCTACAACCCATCCATCTCTCTCTCTCTGCTTCACCCCTCATCAGATCATCCGCCTCTAACTTTTCCACTCCCCCAAACCCACATCACTTTCTCTCTCTCTCTCTCTCTCTCTCTCTCTCTCTCTCTCTCTCTCTCTCTCCTTATACATAAATATATATATATATATATATATATATATATATATATATATATATATATATACTGTACCCTTCCGTCCAAGACGGTTTTGTCCAAGACGTTTCGCCTCCAAGATTGAGACCATGAATATTAATCCAATATATTGCTGTAATACGGTTGCAGACGTCCAAAACAGAACCTACAGTTCATAATGGCCCAAATCCGAGGAGAATACAACTATGACGGTGTCACCCGGTCCAACACGGCTCGCATGCCAGGAAGTGTGACATGATTGCGATGTTGTCCAATAAAATATTGGCATCTGGTCACGTGATGAGCAAGCGGGGCTTGCTTTTGTCTAAATTGTCTCTCACACCAGTGCGTCGTGGACACATTTATCGCGTGTTGCACTCAGCGTTTGCTCCTAGGTTATTGCCTCTCCTTACGTAGCCATGCCTAGGAATCGTCTGTTAACCCCTTGAAGCGCCGCCATCTACCTCAGACTACTAAACTGGAGATAACTGAGCTACTACGCTGAAGATAACCAACCCAGAAACAGACACTTTCAAGGTGTGGAAATTTGTTTTGGTGCCAAAATAGGTCTAGGTTGATGTCTTTAGGGGCACTTCGAAGATTTTGTGACAATATTAATTTTTTCCATAAGGTCCTGTGTTGGTCCAAGACGTTTCTCGTCCTAGATGGGACCCTCAGACGACAATATTATCGTCTTGGACGCGAGGGTACTTACACACACACACACACACACACACATATATATATATATATATATATATATATACATACATACACGTCGCCTGCAACTGCTATCACAGGGATTTTAGATGAAATTATCGACCTGTCTCACAACCTGCCTCAGAGAGAGAGAGAGAGAGAGAGAGAGAGAGAGGAATACTGTTGTGTGATTACTTGAGCGTGTATAATCTCGTGGGCATATGTGTGCGTGCGAATGAGAGTGCGTATGTGTTCTAATAGAGGTTCTCACTGTGAGCAGATTATTATCAGGTATACATGTGTGTGTGTGTGTGTGTGTGTGTGTGTGTGTGTGTGTGTGTGTGTGTGTGTGTGTGTGTGTGTGTGTGTGTGTGTGTGCGCGCGCGCGAAGTGGTTAACAGACTAAGACAATATTTTTCCCCTTCCTTGCTAGAATTTTGGTATATCGTGTTTTCCAGCTTGACTTTTGACTTTGTATGATAACAGAAATTACAGCGTTTTCCACACTCTTCATAGTTCCCACACTGTTTACGTTCCCCTTCCTTGTTTATAAATCTTCACAGTATCATTAATTTACTAACGTGATGAAGAGGCCCACCGTCGTGATGAATGAATCTTAATGATAACCTTATTTTGAGAGGGTTGCGAAAGTTATCTGTTTGCCTCGCTGTTTATCTGTCTATCTATCTATCCGTCCGTTTATCTATACATCTATCTGTCTGTCTATATCTACCTATGTCTGTCTGTCTATCTATCTATCCAATCATTTATAAAATGGATAGTTATACCATTTTCAGTCAGAGAATGTTAGGGCATTTATCTATTTGTCCATCTGTCTGTCACCCAGTTTAGGTCTCTCTATTTACTTACATACCTACCTATGTATTTATTGTCTATCGATCTGCCTTCCGACCCATCTTTCTATCTGTCTATCTACGTGTCTGCCACTTTGTCTATATATCTATCTACCAACCTACCTACCTGTTTATCTATCTTCCCATCAACTTATCAACATTTCTATATGTGTACTCATTTACCTATCTATCTAATCATTTGATGCCCCAGGAGGATCATAGGTGTCAGGAGCTAGGCTGCTTAGTCCTAATATTTAATGCAAAAGTGATCAGATACACTCCTTGGATAAAAACTCTTCGGCCACATCACCTGAGGGTAGCACTACATCAGGCGAGTAGATGGTGTTCTCCCCCACCTACCTGGAGTATCAAATATTTAAAATTCAGTATCAGTTGAAAGTTGGCCGTCATCAGTTAGACAAGTAAAAATTAATTCTCCCCCTGAATTATAATATTAGCAGGTGGATACCAAAATTAGGCAAATTGGTTTTTACTTGATTGATTTATTATTCAAATGAGTGAATTGTTTTCGACCTGGGCTGTGTAGAGCTGCCTTGGATATGCTATAAATACAACCGCTTTCATATCTTACTTGTGCTGGTGAGGAACGCTTTCATGCGGTGGCACTGATGTAACGGGTCAGTATCCTCGTCGGGTACGTAGACTCCCTAGCACTCTTCCTCAGCGATTTATTTCTGAGTGTCTTTGTGATATTCTTTTGTGCGCTACTTGTGTAGAGTCTGGCGATGACAGAAGGATTCAGATAACACAGAATAGGACAGTAGGGTGTGCTAAGCAAAATGAATAGCTTAGAAAAAGGTGTTAGGGTGTTAACTTAAACAAAGGGAATACGGGTCTGGATGGCTTTACTTTCCTATCCTCGCAAAAGATCAACTGCCTCCTTCAACTACTTTCCTATCCTCGCAAAAGATGTTGGACTGCAACTGAAAGGAAACTTAAGCCTGCAGTCCACTGGCTTAACATTTTCAGTTCAGTTTGGGGCTACTACTTCTAAAGTTCTTTCACACTAACATTTCCCTTATTTTCTTCCTTTTGCGGCACATTTCACATGGGTCAGCGGTAAAGAAAGGCTGTACATCCTTTCCACAACACTTTCACCAAGAAGTATCATATTGTTGTGTTAATCTATTGTTAAAACTCAGCATTTAAAATAGAGAGACGGTAGTTTTAGGCGAAATTGGTGTAAAAACAGTATACCAAGTTTCAACCTGTCGCTCGGTCTGCCTCTCCTTCGCCTGCTGAGGGCCCTACAAATGCCTGTGCTACTGTTAAATAATCTGTCGCTTTTCTCTCCTCTGTACTCTGTTCACTTTTACTTAGCGAGAAATTACCGATTCCCCACCTTGTTTTTCGAGCTGTGGCGATAGATTACCAATTGAATATGATGCTTGTCATGAAGAAGTGCTTTGGAAAGGATTATGAAGCCGTAATATTTTCTCATTCTGTCCTTGAACTACGGATATTAAGCTGCCATAGGTAAAAAACTACGCTTAGTTAATGAGAGAGAACTGCAGTCCCACCAAACTCTAATCTACTACATTAATATTATCATGCCTTTTACTGTTACTCCGTCTGCCACTCCTTTCGTCAATTCTGCCACTCTTCCTTCTACAGTTTTAGCCAAGTTCAAATCTGGCATTGGTTGCCGCTTCTGACAAGCTAGGAACTACTGCTCCTACCATACGTTAATTTACAACTCTTTTCTACCACATTTTTTTTTCCATGCTTTCATCTACTCCAATTAATAATCAGTCTACCTCTTGGTCTACTCTGCCTCTGCTATGTTTGCCATGAATCGTTTCCCCCCTCCCCACCTAGAGGTCAATGGTGGTGGTGGTGATGATGGTAGTGGGGTGGTGGGGTGGTGGTGAGGGTGGTAGTGGTAGTGGCGGTGGTGGTAGTGGTGGTGATGGTAGTGGAGGTAACAGAATGGTGATGCTAGTGGTAGTGGTTGAGGTGGTAATGGTAAAGGCATTGGTGGTTGTGGTGGTTGTGGTGGGGTTAATGGGGTCGTGGTGGTGGTGGTGGAGGCGATAGGGTGATGGTGGTGATGATGGTAATGATAATGGTAAAGGCGATGGTGGCAGTGGTGGTTGTGGTGGGGGTAGTGGAGTAATGGTGGTAGAGGTAATGGGGTATTGGTGGTGGAGGTGGAGGTAACTGGGTGGGTAAGGGTCCATTGCTCCCCAGGTTTGTGCCACCCATGACTCCACACTCAGTTAAAGCTGCAGGGGACATACTGGGGAGGGGGATACTATCGGGACCAGATTAACACTTTCGGACCTCTATGTATCACCCTCAGCCGAGTAAACTGTCTGGTGGTAATTGGAATGAAATGCTAACAGTGATGATGTTAATGCTGAATGATACATAGCCGGGGAAGTATTAAGAGCCATATTAACTCCGTTGTGTGAAGCCTGAAAGAGGATTGGTAAAGCATACCTATGGTCAGTTCCTTAATGTATCTAAGGTAAACGTTTGAATTCGAAGTAAAGAAATGGAAAGGAGAGTAGAAAGTCTTCCTATAAAAAGCAGTCCTAGACAAAAAAAATCTGATCACACACACACACACACACACACACACACACACACACACACACACACATATATATATATATATATATATATATATATATATATATATATATATATATATATATATATATATATATATATATGCTTCTGGCTCAGTTCCTGGTTATCTCTATGGTCTCCCCAAAGTTCATAAACCTAACACGCCTTTAAGACCCATCATTTCATCTATTGGTACCTTCAGTTATAACACAGCAAATTTTTGGTTCCCCTGATCAGTTCCCTATGTACAAATAAATATACGGTTCAAAATTCTGCGGAGTTTGTCAAGGAAGTCACTTCTCTGAGATTTGATCACCCTGTCACCCTGGCTAGCTTTGATGTAGAATCCCTTTTCACGAATGTTCCCTTGCATGAAACCACTCGGCTCATCACAGATAACACCAGTATTTCTACTCTTACTTCAGTCGGCTTGGACAGAAAATCATTTTACAACCTGTTGGAGATAGCAAACCACCAATCCCTGTTTACATTTAATTGAAAACTTTTTACTCAAAAAGATGGAGTGGCGATGGGGTCACCACTGGGTCCTTCATATGCTAATGCTTTTCTTTGCCACCATGAACAAACTTGGCTTAATAATTGTCCCATTGATTTTAAACCCATCTTTTACCGAAGGTACATGGACGATACTTTCGTTATATTTAAAAACCCTGCTGATATTCATAAGTTTATGGATTATATAAACTCCTAACATCCTATATATATATATATATATATATATATATATATATATATATATATATATATATATATATATATATATATATATATATATATATATATATATATATATATCATACCCCTCCCCTTCCCACATATGTCAAACTTTTGACTACATTAATTTTTATTTTTGTCCGCATGTGAGTTGGATTTTAGCGACATTCGAGGGGATTTGAAAAGTTGATGTTCCAACCCAAGAAGCGTAAAAACGGAAACGAGTCTGAAGGTCGGTTGGTTGAGTTCGTGATGGAAGGATTGGGTGGGTAGGTGGGTGAATGGGTGGATGGTTGAATGGGTTGGTGGATGGGAGGATGAGGAAAATTGATTTGTTTATACTGTGAGAAGTAAAAAGCTTAAGAAATTAACATGGCAGCCAGGGGCGCAGCCAGAAATATAATTGGGGGGGGGGGGACCACAATGACTAACTTAGCTTCCCCCCCCCCACGCCTCGCACTTAAGGACGCAGTGCACTACTGTATACATACTCCGTAGTTAAGAGTTCCACTAAGTTGCCTGTAGCTATTTATGCTGAAAATTTTTCACTGAGAAATATGCTTTATATAATCATGAAAGGCTTTGTCCACCTCTTGCATCGTAAAAGGTACAGTTCCTGCTAATAAGACAGGTCCACCAATGATATGCTGCCGAAAATCATCATCAGTATACAGTATATCATCACAAACTGGCCAGTTGCATTTCTCAGTTCTCTCCTTTCCAAAAATTTTCATTGTACGACTCTTTTTCCCTACTTTTAACACTATACCAAAATATGCTTTTTTGCCATAATCCACATCACAGTATTTTCTCTCTTTGGGCATGCATGCAGTCTGAAAATGAGAAATATCTACTTGCTGACGCCCAAAACTACCATAAATACAGCAAACTATAAAATATAGTTGTATATAATGCATGAAAAGTAGATTTTACCTTGCGAAAATCACAAATGAAATTGTTGTCCCAACTCACCCTGGGTAAAAAAAAAAAAAAAAAAAAAATGGGCAATTGGGTCAATTGTCTATTAATCCTTCAGCACTGCTCTGCTGTAAAAATGCATTTTCTGAATAAATCACAAAAAACTATAACAACTGAAGATTTCACCCACCAAAAAGTAGACCTTTAGCTCTAAAACTGACTTTGGGAGAGGAAAATTGGCAAAGTATGTGTATTTTCAAAAATGAAATTCTACAGAAGTCATAATGCTACCCTTTCATATTTGTACATTTTTCATACATTATTCGTGGTTCTATAGAAAACTAGTATTAACAACATTTGTAAGCTAGTGAATGGGCACCATAAAATGGAAATGTCTTGGCATTTGGCATTGCAGTGCTCACTGTGTCCCGCACTGTCCCAACTCACCACACTCAACGCTAATGTCTGTGAAAATCCATCGTCTGTTAAATACTTCACTTAGTTCAGAGATGATTAGTTTACCTCAGTGATGGTTGCCACACAGGGTGCAGGTAGCTAAAGCCTGAAATATATCAAAAGGAAAATCTTAAGCAATCATTGGCTTCCAGTTTCTGAGTGCACCTGCAATAATATAGAGCTCATGGCATGACATTATTATTTGTTATTATTACTGGCAGTAATAATATCCTCTACAATGTAATGCATATGCTAAACATAAACTGACGTTCTAGAACTTGAACTCATGAAGTCCAGTATACTTGATTGCTGCAGCTGCTTCCGTTTCATAATAAAGTGATCCAGGAAAACCCACAGAATACGTTTTTTCACTTCTTGTCACAGTACAGCGTGCAAGTAACATAATTAGCAAATTGTATGGACTGGTCACTGGTACAACACGATCTGATGAGAGTTGACTGAAGACTGATGGTGCAAGCGGGTGATGAGCTAGTGACACTCAGCTGATGGCCGGTAAACGTTGCCCCAATAGTTTATTTTCCATGTCAGTTCTGTCACATGTAGGCCTACATGCCCACAGGTACTCCTAACTAGTTAATTATGTAAACCTATTAGTAGCGGAGTTTCCTATTTTGAAGATAATGTGTCATAAGGTACATAAAAAAAATGAAAATTTTGCAGAGGAGCACACGTTTCTTGCTTCTTTTCCTGCCTTCTCTCCTCGCCCGTCTGGGCACCAACGGCTCTCCGTGCGTAAATTCAGATATCTGTCTCGCACCTAAAGTAAAGTAAATCTTAAAAAGTACATGTCTATACAAGACTTTTACCCAGAATTGCATATTTTCTCAGTTCTCCAAATATGTGACATACCGAGTACTACACCCTGGATTAAAAAGGATTCGACATTTAAGATTCACAGTCTATTCTCGAACACAAGTAGAAATTTCAGGGGGGGCCCAACCCCCCCCCCTGGCTGCGCCTCTGATGACAGCTTAAGAGCAATTTTGAAAAAAAGGACTTCAGAAACCTGTAAACTTAATCCCAAGGCATTTTGGAAATACGCTTCAAGAATATTAACCCCTTAACCGCGGGGCGTCACTTTTGTGACGCTTGGGAGCAAGGGATCATACCGCGGGGCATCGCTTTTGTGATTCTGTGTTATTTTGAATTCACCTGGGCTTCCAAGTGGGGGCTTGTATCATCTATCAGTACTGCCAATGTCCAACACTAGTCAGCACTCCTAATCTCATCTATACTCCCATCCATTGTTGACAATTTAGTCATTTCTCCCCGTTCTTGACTCCCATCCCTACCCCCCCTCCATTACCCTATCCTCTCGCCTGCCCGGCCATGCTACGCTAAGTAAATCTTCCCTGGAATTTTTCACTTATTTCATCCATTGAAATAAGCCCTATGTCGTATTCTTATACCAAATAATATATACAAGAAAGAAATAAGGTAAGTGAGAGTGCCATACACCTGGAATTGGCTAATTATCACCTGACAACACCTCACGTGCACTCGTTCGCTAATTTTCGCTGTTTTTTTCCCCTTGAAATATGCCGTATAATCTATTTTCGTAATAAATATACATGTAAGGAGGGAAGGGAGAAGCCTAAGTGATATTTACATTCACCTGGAACTACCTAATTTATAATGTATTGTCTAGATTTCCTGCCAATCATATCAGTGCTACACAAAGCTGTTTCAAGATTTAACATTGGTAGCTCTGATTATATATCTCCTAAGTAGGCCTCTAATATATTTTCGTAATAAATATACATGTAAGGAGGGAAGGGAGAAGCCTAAGTGATATTTACATTCACCTGGAACTACCAAATTTATAATGTATTGTCTAGATTTCCTGCCAATCATATCAGTGCTAGACTTAGCTGTTTCAAGAAGTAATATTGGTAACTCTGAATAACCCCTAAACAGGCCTCCAGGCTGGCTCTGCGTTATCAGTTTACTCTCATCTTCCGAAGTGAGGGGACGTATGTTTCTTCTTGCTGACTTCAAGGCCTTTTTTCACCCCCATGCAAATGGCTCTGTGACCTTTACCCCCTACTAAACCTCGTGTGGAAAGAGGTAAAGGGCTGACAATTGATAAAAGAGTGACTACGATCTTTCTATTGAGTAAAACAGTGCAAGTGGAATTGTAAATAATGTGTAAATAATGTGTAAACAGCAAGTGAAAATAATGAATGTAAATATACGTGAACAATGGAAAATAGTTTTATAAGTTATTTCAAGTGACAGTGCACAACACAGTGTAAATAAAATAGAAATGTAAATAACGTAAATAAAATAGAGAACGTAAATAGAAATGTAAATGAGTAGTATTATAAGAATACGAGTATATACCCTAGGAGTAATGAAAGTGAAAGTTTCACTCTAGCATGTCTGAATGCTATGAGTTATGAGAGTGAAGATGAAAGTGACATTCACTCTCAGTGCCAGTATACAGGACGAGAAAGTGAATGTTACGTATTTTACTGAAAGAAATTGAATCCCTACAGTGACAATAAACTAATACTACTGAAGGAAACTTATGGATAAAGACTGTAGATATATATAAGTGTTATATAGTAATAGAAATATAAAGTGTGAGGGGTTTTATGAATAATAAATGACAGAGTAACAAAAGCGAACTAGTGCCAGTGCGACGATCAGACGCGCTCGTAATTTCTATTGCTTTCACAGTGTTTTTTTTTTTAGTATGGATCCCAAACTACTTGAAAATTGTAGAATAGTGTTTATAGTGTTTGTATCTGGCTGTGGTAATCATATTACGGGTTGTCGGGAAGTGTAAAGTGGAGACTTCGTTACCCTACTTCAGAGGTCTCCACAAGTCCTACGGTAACGACGAAGGCTCAACAATCATTCCAGGAGAAAGCTGAAGGTATGTGTCATAAGCATATGTAATTTTATTATTCTAGGACTAATAACTGATTTTTGGCAAATATTTTTTGAGAGTCTGTCGGAGCCCAAATAACCCCGCGGCACACGCAAGTCATTGGTAAACAAGCCCGCGGTGTAGGGGTTAAAAGTTAAAACAGGAGTGATTGATTTACTCAACCGTGATGGTGAAGTGTGCAGTGAAAATGCAGGGAGAGCTACCATTATGAATGAATTTTTCTGCAGTGTATATACCACCGAAGACATCTTCAATGTGCCACAGATGGAGAGCAAACGCAATAATGGATGCAATATTATGAATGTAAATGACGAGGATATACAGAAGAGGTTTAACGGATTAAAAACTTGTAAATCTGCCGGACAGTAAGGATTACATACCAAGGTATTGAAAGAAACAAGCAGAAGCACGGTGAAGACGGTTCATGAGGTGTCATTTTTCAAAAGTGATGGGAAAACTTCCTGATGGCTGGAAGAAAGGTTGTATACACCAATATTTAAAAGTGGCAACAGGAACTCTGCCAACAGTTACAGACCAGTTACATTAACTTCAGTATTATGTAAAACTATGGAATCCATTGTTAGGGATGTTATGACTAAACACATGAGGAATAATGATTTATTATGTGAAAATCAGTGTGGAGTCACCCCAGGTAGATCATGCATACTTCAGTTGCTGGTCGCAATGGAAGAATTGTCTGATATGTTGGATAAGAAAGTGTCTTGATGTAATGGTACCCTGTTTTTAGGGTAGCTCTACATTAAGTGGCAAGCCAAATTATTTCCTGTAAACCAGGAAATTATATACAACGCTGGGTGGTAGCCTTATAACCAACCAACACGTGTTCCCTACGTGACAGCTAGTGGGCTGGCGGAGGGTTAATGCTCCTCCCCGGAAAACAACTAACTAAAATTACGAACAAGAAGCCTCGGACTAGGACTGACCAAAAGATGACGACTAAGGACAGTACAAAGGACATGATACGGATGGCGACGTGGAATGTAATGGATGCAAATGATGAGGTGAAAGAGAGAGAGTTTGTCCAGGTGCTTGAGGGTGCGAAAGTGGATGTATGTGGATTAACTGAAACTAAATGGTGAGGTGAGAGTGTGAGAGAATGGGAGTATGGATGGGGGATATGTGCAGGAGTAGGTGAGAATGAGAGGGCAAAAAAAGGAGTGTGTATTGTGAGTAACAGATGGAAGGGGAATATAAGAGAGTATGGATCAGCTGGTTCAAGGATTGTGTGGATAAGACTGAAAGCTGGACTACAAATGTGGGCGATCGTGTGCGTGTATGCGCCAACGCAAGACCGTGCAAGCAGAGTGAGAGAAGAGTTCTGGAAAAATGTGAAAGTGTGCATGGAAAAGTTTGAAAGGAATGAGAAAATGTTTTTGATTAGTGATATGAATGGCAAAGTAGGGAATGTGAAGGTGGATGGCGTAGTTGGTGAGTGGGGTGTGCCTGCTGAGATAGATGAGAATGGCAGTGCTTTAATGGACATTTGTGCTGGGAGGGAGTTGGTGATAGCCAATACTCTCTTCAGGCACAAAATGATCCACAGGTATACATGGCGAGTGATGAGAAGGGTGTATGGTGAACTGAATGAAAGGAAGGCAATGACTGATTATGTGTGTGTGGATGAAAGGATGAGAAGATGTGTAATGGATGCAAAAGCATACAGAGGTTGGGGAAGTGGATTTGCTGATCACCACCAAGCAAGGTCCAAGTCAAATGAAGAAATAGAAGAAGGGAAGGATGGGAGGAAAGAGTAGATGTAAGCAGAGTGGAAAGGTTACAAGAGGATGAGAAAAAGGCAGAATATGAGAGAGAAGTGGAGGAACGATTGGGTAAATATGAATTAGAGCAGGTGGAGGACGTGGAAGGTGTGTGCATGATATTCACAGAAGAAATATGTGCAGCATGTGAGGTGGTGTCTAGGGTGAGGAGAAGACGAAAGAGGGTGCAAGGAACAGCATGGTGGAACAAAGACGTGAGACAGGCTGTGGCACGAAAGAAGAAAGCATATAATGAATGGATGAGAAATAGGAGCATGGAAGAAGTTGAGAGAATTATATGTAGAGAGGAAGAGAGAGGTGAAAAGATTAATAGGAGAGAGTAAAAAGAGAGTGGATGAGGAATTTGGAAGGACTTTGAGTGTAAAATGGAGAGAATGTAAGAAAATGTTCTGGAAAGAGGTAGAGTCAGACAGGGTGGCAGTGAAGTTAGTAGGGGAGTGAAAGATAAAAATGGTAGCTTACTAGTTGAGAAGGAAGAAAAAGTGAGCAGATGGAGAGAACACTTTAATGAATTGTTGAACATGGAGAATGAAAGTAATGCGAGTATAAGTGGCTGGGGAATGACTGGGAGAAGGAGGGAGGTGAGAAGACAGGAAAGACTCAGTAAGATGGAAGTTGTGGAATCACTGAAGAAAGTCAAAATGGGGAAAGCCCCAGGAATTGATGGAGTGTGTGGTAAAATGATGAAGCATGGGAGAGAGATAGTAGTAGAATGGATGTGGAAGATGTGCAGATTGGCCTGGGAGGAAGGTAAAGTCCCGGATAATTGGAAGTCAGGTATAATTATTCCTTTGTACAAAGGGAAAGGGGAAAAAGAAATGTGTGGTAATCATATGGGCATTTATCTTCTTAGTGTAATGGGCATAGTATATGGTACAGTATCTATTGGCTGAGTTAGGAAATACTTATTGGCAGAGTTAGGGATATAACAGAGAAACTAGTTGGAGAACAGGGAGGCTTAAGGAAGGGAAGAGGTTGTATAGATCAGACATTCATTCTTAGATCTTTAGCGGAGAAGTGTCTAGAGAAGGGAAAGAAGTTGTATGCGGCCTCCATGGATTTGGAGAGAGCATATGACAGGGTGGATAGACAAAGATTGTGGAAAGCATTAAGAATATATGGAGCAGATGGGAAGTTGTTGAGTGCTGTGAAGAGGGTGCTAAGGCTGCAGTGCGTGTGGATAGTTAACTGAGTGAGTTTTCCTATTTGAAGGTTGGGTTGAAACATTGATGTGTCATATCTCCATGGTTGTTCAGTTTTGTATATGGATGGGGTTTTAAAAGAGATACAAGGTAGGGCAGTGGATGTTGCAGTGTCCCTAATGAGAGAGGACAGTTTGGAAAGTCCCTGTATTGTTGTTTGCGGATGATACTGTGTTGTTAAGTAATGACGAAGAGGAGCTGCAAGGCTTGGTGGATGAGTTTGGGACAGTGTGCAAGGAACGGAATTTAGAGGTGAATGTAGTGAACAGTAAAGTTATGGTCTTTGAGAGAGGTGAAGTCAGTGAATGTACAGTGAGGTTGAATGATGAGGAAATGGAAAATGTGAGAACGTTCAAGTACTTGGGTAGTGTGATGAGAGAAGGGGGTGTGAATTGGGAGCAGGGGAGTGAAATTGTGGGAGACAGGGTGACGTGGATGTGATTTCTTTGTGTCCACCCCGTGTAAGGGATTAAGGCGTCTGGCAATAGATAGATAGATAGATAGACAAAGTTCCACATCTTAGATTGCTTAACTACATCTGGTAGGTCATTTATATATATGGTAAATAATAATGGTCTCTGCACACTGCCATGCGGTACACCACTTGTCACAGGCTTCCACTCTGAATATTCCCCTTTAACGACTACTCACATCAACGTCCAGTAAGAAAATTTTTTATCCACTTCTCCACTAAATCCATGTGATTCTATTTCATTAAGGCAGTGCTGAAGATATCTGCAGATGATACAAACTTGTATGGTACGGTGAAAACACATTCAGATCCAAGCCCTATAAAATGATATAGATAATATGTGTACTTGGTCATCAGACTGGCAACTGGAGGTTAATGTAGCTAAATGTAAGGTGATTCGTATTGGAAAAAATAGATAGACTATGGCAAGTCAAAATGGTGTAAAGGAGATATCAGAGACCAAGGTGGAGAAGGACTTGGGGATTCTAGTGGACAAGGATTTAACATATCACAAGCACGTAGCAGCCACAGTCAAGAAACCCAACAATGTTTTGGAAGTAATAAGAAGAACATTTACACACCTGGATGGTCAAATGCTGGTCAGACTGTATTGCTCAATGGTTAGACCAATCTTGGAGTATGGTACGGTACTTCAGTGTGGTCAGCGAGGTTTAAGATGGGTATGGACAGTTTGGATGCGGTATAGAGGAGAGCAACTCGATTGATTCCTGATATTAGTGGACTGGATTAGTGAGGAAGATTTAGAGTGGTGGGGTTTTTCTCACTGTACTACAGTGTCTATGAATGTGCGTGGATGTAGTACAATTGAGGCTAAAAGGGAGGAGATTGGAAGAATGTTTGTGAGAAGAAAGTTGGATGTGTTAGCTTTGAGTGAAACGAATTTGAAAGGGAAGGGTGAGTCTATGTTTGGAAGTGTGAATGGAAGATTGTCAGGTGCTGATAGAGGAAGGGCAAAAGAAGGTGTGGCCTTTTTAGTGAGTCCGGAAGTACAGCAGTGTGTGATTGAATGGAAGGAGGTGTCATCGAGACTGATGTGGGTGAAAGCGAAATTTGAACGTGAGTTGTGGGTGTTTGTGAGTGCATATGGGCCTGGTAGTGAAAGAGATGAAGAAGAGAGGGAGTCTTTCTGGAATGATGTTGATGAGTGTCTACAGAGTTTTGGAGCGAATGTGAATGTGGTAATGATGGGAGATCTGAATGCTAGAGTGGGAAATGTAGCAGTTGAAGGTGTAGTTGGTATGCATGGTGTGCCTGGAAGAAATGAAAATGGGGAACGAATGATAGCGATGTGTGTTGAGCGAGAGATGGTGATTGGAAATATGCTGTTTGAGAAGAAAGATATTTATAAGTATACATGGGTGAGACAGGAGGGTGGAAGGGTTGTTGATAGAGCTTTGATGGACTATGTGGTTGTGTCTGGGGATGTAATAGGAAGATTGTTGGATGTGAGAGTTCTGAGAGGGGAGGGTGGAGGTATGTCTGACCACTACCTGGTGGAGGGAAAGTTAAGAGTAGGTAAGAGATGGGCGAGAGCTAGGAGGGTTAGGTGTGGCAGGGAGGTTTTGAAAGTGAGTGAGTTGGATAAAAGAGAGAAAAAGATAGAGTATCAGGAGAAATTGAAAGATGAGTGGAACGCACTGAAAGATCAGGAAAATGGCAGTGTGGAGGAGGAATGGCAGTTGTTTAAGAGTGCTGTGGTGGGGCATGCAGAAGAGGTGTTCTTACCTAATTGTTCTTACCTAATTGTATCTTTACAGGAATGAGTCAAGCTCGTACTGTCCCGTGTCTTAAACCATATTTATCGTACATATCCTTAAATTTGTGAATTGTTTTGGCACACACTATTTCATTCGGTAGTGCATTCCATTGATCAATTGCTCTGTTTGGGAAACTGAATTTCCTTACGTCTTTATCACCTCTCTTCTTATGCAATTTTTTGCAGTGTCCTCTTGCTGATGCTTCTCCACATGTTAAGTAATCATTGATGTCTATTTTCTCCTTTCCTGATATGCATTTGTATAGCATTATCATGTCACCTCTTTTCCTTCTCTCCTGTAGTGTTGGTAGATTCAGTTTATTTAGTCTTTCTTCGTGGCTTAGATCCCTTAAGCTTGGTATCCATCTTGTAGCGGCCCTTTGAACTTTTACAGTCTTGTCTATGTGCTTTTTGAGATGAGGACTCCAGACTACTGATGCATATTCCAGGGTTGGTCTAATGAATGATGTTATTATCCTTCTTAGCATGTCTTCATTTATGTATGTGAATGCTATTCTCATATTTGCAAGCAGTGTATACATGTTCCGTACCTTCTTGCTGATGTGGTCAGCCGGAGATAGTCTGTTATTGATAATCACACCTAGGTCTTTCTCTCTTTCTGATGCGTATAGGGTTTTATTTCCTAATTTATAATCCCAATCAGGTCTTTTTCCACTTTTACCAAACTTGATTACATGACACTTGTCCACATTGAATTCCATTTGCCATGTACTACTCCATTCATGAAGATTATTTAACTCTTCTTGTAGCTCTTTACAAGAGTCTGTGTTAGTAATTCTCCTTTGTATTTTTGCATCATGTGCAAACATATTCAGATAGCTCTCATTTCCAGTGTTACTGTATATATCATTTATATACACTAAAAACATGATTGGTGCCAGCACTGAACCCTGTGGTACTCCACTAGTCACTTCTTTCCATGATGAGTAGTTTCCTCTTAGTACTGTCCTCATTTCTCTTTTTATGAGAAAGTCTTGCATCCAACAAAACAGTTTGCCTCGAATTCCTCCTTGATGGTACAGTTTCCATAAAAGTCTTTGGTGTGGTACCGTGTCAAAAGCTTTCTTGAAATCTAAATAGATACTGTCCACCCATCCTTCCCTTTCCTGTACTGTGTTTGTTACACTGTCATAGTAGCTCAGCAGATTAATAACACATGATTTTCCTTTTCTGAAACCAAACTGTCTTTCTGTTATCATACTGTGTTCTTCTAGATGATTTACCCAAGCTTTTCTTATAAGTTTTTCTAATACCTTGCTTACAACACTGGTCAGTGATACTGGTCGGCAGTTGAGTGGATTTTGTCTATTTCCTTTCTTGAATAAGGGGACAATATTTGCTTTTTTCCAAATATCAGGTAGTTTACCTTGAATCAAGGATTTCTTGAAAATTAAAAATAATGGTTTACTTAACTCCTTTGCACATTCTCGTAATACCCAACATGAAATTTCATCAGGACCACTTGCTTTTCCTCTGTCTAATCTACTTAACTCCTCCTGTATTACTTTTTCTGCTATTTGTTTATCTGTTAGTATGTGTGGACATACGTGTTCCACATAGTCCCTCTCAAAATTTTTTTCTTCTGTAAAAACTAATTGGAAATTCTTATTTAGTGCTTCACAAATATCTTTCTCTTGTGTATAAGTGATTCCCTCGTCCGTAATGGATTGTATTATATCTTTTACTTTAGTTTTGATTCTGATATAGCTGTAAAACAGCTTTGGTTGATCACTACTTTTATTTATTATATCCTCCTCAAACTGTTTTTGGGCTTCCCTCCTTATTCTTGTATAGTCGTTTCTTGTCTGTTTGTAATTATTATACGCCCTTTCACTATTGTGTCTTCTGTATCTATTCCACAACAAATCTCTTCTTTATTTTGATTTTTACATTCTGTATTGAACCATTTCTGTATTTTCTTATCTGCTTCTTTGTGCTGTGGGATGTACTTTTGGACTCCTATTTCATAAAATTCACAAAAATTTTTATATACAGCATTTAAATCTTGTCCTCTAAGCTTATTTTCCCAATCAACTTCTAAGAAATACTTCTTTAGGTCTTGATAATTTCCCTTTTTATAGTTTAGGCTCTCTTTGTAACTATCATTGCTGTTTACTATGTCATATGCTATCCTGAAGTTATAATTTAGTACTGCATGATCGCTTTTGCCGAGTGGAGGGAAATATATTAAACTGTCAATATCATTTTCTTGCCTTGTAAATATTAGATCTAGCACTGAAGGTACATCAAGTTCTCTTTTTCTGGTGGTTTCCCTCACATGTTGCGTTAAGAAAAACTCTTGTACGAGATCCAGGAGCTTTTGGTCCCAACAGCTTTCTTGGCTATTTATATCTAGAGTATTCCAATTTATATTTGTATTGAAGTCCCCAGTTAGTATAATTCTTTCCGATTTCTCTTCCATTTTATGTAGCAATGATCTTACACTCTGAATTGTACTCTCTGCCAGGTCCTCATATTCGTCTCTTTCCCATGTGTTTGATCTGGGTGGCATGTACAAATTGGCTACAATTACTTTACCTTCAGATGTGTCGATCTCTACTGCAATCAGTTCTACTTGTGATGGTATATCTAGTTTTATTTCCTTGACTTTTAGATTTTTCTTAGTTAATATTATAATTCCTCCTCCTTTTTTTAAATATCTGTCTCTTCTCCATATATTGTATTCCTCTAAGTTTAGTATGTCATTTGATATCTTTGGTATTAATTTTGTTTCAGTTAGGCATATTATTTGTGGTTCATTTTCTCTGACATAATCATTCATCTCTAGTAATTTAGATACCATTCCATCCACATTTGAGTACATCAACTTTATCATCTTGTTTATATACTTATCATGACATGGTTCTACTACCTTCCTCCTTTTTCTTCCATCCTGTTTGTGTACCACTTTCGTACCTGCAATCCTATTACTTTGTTAAAAAATTTCTTCTTCTCCTCTTCTGATCTTCCCTCATTTTTTGTTTTTGCTTCCTCTCTTTTCTCTTTCAGTAATTCCAGTTCCTCTTGTGTTAGGCATCTTTTTATCCATACATTTTTGAACTCCTCTTTTTCCTTAAGATTCTTTGCATTTTTTAGTATCTCTTCCACAGTGTTTACACTCTGGAAAGTCACCTTTAGAGGTCTTGTCTTGCTTTTCTCGTATTTCCCTAACCTTTTGTGTTCCTCTATGTCTTTACTACAGATTTTCTCTGATACTTCTTTCAGTAAGCTCATTACATTTGGCATCTCCTTTTTGTCTCTTGTGATGTTGTTTTTAACTTCTTCCTCTTCTATACCAGTGATTATTATTGATTTGTTTATCTCTACTGAATCTCTGACTAACTTTGGATTGTTTTGGATTATTCTTTTCACCTCCTTTTTAATGCTTTTTTCCTCCACCCTTGTTTCTAAGTCTTTCTTCACTTTCACCATTTCAGCATACGTGGTTTCTACATCATTTTTGTAGCTTTGCACAGCTTCATTCACTTGTGTTATCTTCTCCTCAATATCACTGCTCTGGTCAATAAGACTGCTAACTTGCCTAATTGTCTCTGTGTCATTTTTGAACTCTTCCTTAACACTCTCGTGGTGTGAGACGTGTGGGTGGTGGTGTAAGAAAAGGAAGTGAATGGTGGTGCGAGGAAGTAAGTATGGCCGTGGCTGAGAAGAGACATGCTTATGAAGTGTGGCTGCAGAGGAAGGATGAGATGTCATATGAAAGGTATAAGGAAAAGAGGAATAGGGTGAGAAGGGCTGTGCATGATGCTAAAGTGTCTGCAGATGAGAGGTGGGGTAGGCGGCTTACAGAGAATTTTCAACAGAATAAGAAAATGTTTTGGAAGGAGGTGAAAAGGGTGCGAAAGGGAGAGTCTGGGAAGGAAGAACGAGTAAAAGCAGAGGATGGAAGGATGTTGAGATGGATGCAGTAAGGAAGAGATGGGCAGAGTATTTTGAAAGATTGTTAAATGTAGAGGAGGAAAGGGTGGCTGAGATTGTGGCAGATGGAAGGGTGCAAGGAATAAATGTGTTGGGAGAGTTGAATGATTCTTTGATTACGAAGGAGGAGGTGGAGAAGGCAGTAAAGGAGATGAAAACAGGGAAAGCTGCAGGTATGGATGGGTGTGCTGTGGAATGCCTGAAGGGTGCTAGAGTGACCATTGTTGACTGGTTAGTAAGATTGTTGAATGTGTGCTTTGAGAAAGGTATGGTGCCAATTGACTGGGTAAGTGCTTGTGTGGTCCCGTTGTATAAAGGCAAGGGTGTTAAGTATGAATGTACTGGCTTTAGGGATATAAGTCTGTTGAGTGTTGTAGGTAAGGTTTATGGTAGAGTGTTAATTATGAGAGTTAGAGAGGGTACAGAGGGAGTGATTGGTGAAGAGCAGTGTGGCTTTAGGAGAGGGAGGGGATGCGTGGATCAGGTGTTTGCTGTGAGACAAGTGTGTGAAAACTATTTAGTGAAAGGCAAGGATGTGTTTTGGGCATTCATGGATTTAGAGAAAGCGTATGATAGAATTGATAGGGAGGCCTTGTGGACTGTTTTAAGATTGTATGGACTTGATGGTAGGTTACTAAAAGGGGTGAAAAGTTTTTATGTAAATAGTAGAGCGTGTGTAAGAGTGGGAAATGCTGTGAGTGACTGGTTTCCTGTGAGAGTGGGGCTGCGACAGGGATGTGTGATGTCGCCTTGGTTGTTTAATATTTACATGGATGATGTTGTAAGGAAGGTGAATGCAAGAGTTTTAGGTGGAGGTCTGAATCTGGTGAATGTTGATGGTGGAGAGTGGAATCTGAAGCAGCTGCTGTTTGCAGATGATACTGCACTGGTGGCTGATTCAGAGGAGAGATTGAGACAGTTGGTAGAGGAGTTTGGAAGGGTGTGTGAAAGGAGGAAATTGAAAGTAAATGAGAATAAGAGTAAAGTGATGAAGTGTACGAGGTTGGTAGATGGTAGGGGGATGAATATAGCTTTGAATGGCGAGTTGCTTGAGGAGGTAGAGTGTTGTAAATATCTAGGGTCACATGTTGCTGTGGATGGAAGAATAGATGCAAAAGTGAAGTTTAGAATAAATGAAGTAGGAAAGGTGCTGGGAGGAATGAAAAAGGTGTTTAGATGTCGTTCACTTAGAATGGATGTAAAGGGAAGGTTGTATGAGAGTGTTGTGGTACCGACTGCATTATATGGGGCTGAAACATGGAATATGGGTGTAGCAGAGAGAAAAAGTTTGAATGTAATGGAGATGAGGTGTCTGAGGAGTATGTGTGGAGTGACGCGTATGGATCGAGTGCGAAATGATGAAGTGTGAAGGAGAACTGGAGTTGTTCGGGAGATGGCTGGTAGAGTTGAGCAGAGGGTGTTGTGATGGTTTGGGCATATAGAGAGAATGGATAATGAGCGATTGGTGAAAAAGATAACTAGATCTCATATGAGAGGTGTAAGGCTGAGAGGAAGACCACGAATAGGATGGATGGACAGTGTGAAGAGAGCGCTGGATGCGAGAGGGATGTCTGTTGAGCAAGGAAGAGTGGCTGTGGATGACAAATAAATTGAGAGAAATTGTGAATGAATAAGTGATGACGCAGCCCTGAGGGGATATTCTCCCGCATTTGATCTGATCAGCTAGTCAGGTCAGGTGCGGGTAAGAAGATGGGTCTGTTATGATGTGGCGGGGGTAAACCAGCTCTGCTGTCGGGCCCTGCTGCAGATGTCACTGATTGCATTGCGCAGTTGACCCTTGTGCGGTGTGGTGCGGTGAGGATCTGTCCGTTCTCCCCTTGGGGCTAAGATGAGAATGAATGTGTTTGAATGGATGAGTAATTGGGGAGTGTGTCGTCCTGTCTCGGCTACCTCCCTTTCCTTGGGGTAAGCAGCCTAGGTATATTGATAGATATATGGATACTACAGGAAGAAAACGAGTGACATGATGAAGGTGTATAAAATAATGAACGATCACGTAAGAATTGAGATAAAAATATTTTTTGAGCTCCACGACTCCAGCACAAGAGGACATCATCTTAAGTTGAAGAAATAGTTCTCAAGGCTTGATATAACAAAGCACTCATTCTCAAGAAGGATAGTTGATGACTGAAACTCTTTACCAAAGGATGTTGTGTCAGCCCCAGGTATTGAAAATTTTAAAGAGAAACTAGCTTGTTTTTGGAAAGAGAGCATTTTTGAATCACCACATTGATAAAAGTTATGTACCGCAGTCCTGACGCGCCACCACGTAGAGTAGTATTAATGTAAAGGAATCCAGCATTCAGGCGTAAGCCTTTCAGCCAGACAACTCGGTATGAATGTAAGAGTGGATAGGTGGTTGGTTTGATGGATGGGTGTGTAGGTGGGTGAGTGGTTGGGTGGAAGGACGGATGATCATGTTTATGGGTGGTTGCTTTGGTGGATGAGTGGATAGGTGGGTGCGTGGTTGGTAGGCTGGGTGGCCTGGTTGTTTAGGTGGATGGATGGTTACATGGCTAGGTGGGTGAGTGGGTAAACGTCCTGGTTGGTTAGGTAGGTAGATGAATGGCAGAATAGATGGTTCGGCGGGCTGGCCAGTGAGGTGTGGATAGTTAGAATAATGGATATGGATGGGTGATTCGGTGGGCGGAACCAAATTATTGCTCGCAACTGTACAGCAACTAAGTGACGAGAGAATTATGGCCTAACAAATTTTGTGTGTGTGTGTGTGTGTGTGTGTGTGTGTGTGTGTGTGAGAGAGAGAGAGAGAGAGAGAGAGAGAGAGAGAGAGAGAGAGAGAGAGATTTTACGCATCTCATGGTTATCAAGCCTTGTACAAAATGCTTGATTTTACCAATTTTTCCTGTCACACAATTTAGTTGACTCAACGCTGACCAGCTTTAACTGTGAGACTGTGTTGCAGAAATACAAATTAGTGTAATGGCTGGTGGATTGTGTTTTTGGCTAAGGGCGGGGTTGTGTAGTTCGGTTTGTGGTGGTGTGGTTGATGTGAATGTGCTGTGCTGTGGGATGGTGTGAGGTGGTGTGGTATGGGTGACTCTGTGTAGTGGTGTGGTATGATGCTGTGATGCAGTGTGTTGTGGTGTGGCTGAGTGTGTGTTGGTACGGTTGTGTGTGTGAGGATGGGTAAGAGTGTATGATACAGGTGACTGTATGTGGATTTGGTTGAGTGTGTGATGATGTGGTATAGTGTCAGTTGATGCTGTGTGGTAGTGTGAGTGTATGGTGGTGTGGTGTGGTTTGGTGGTGCGGTTGGTTGTGGTGGCGTGACTGACTATGTAGTGATGTGGTTGAGTGTGATTAGTGTGGTTTGAAGTGTGGCTGTTCTGAACGAGTGCTAATATGGTGGTGGTGGGTTCGTGGTGTGATGTGGTGTGGTGTGGTGTAGTGGTGTGGATGTGGTGGATTGGTAGGATATCTGGTTCAAAGTGTGTTGGAGTGATGGTTTGGTGTAATGTGGATGTGAGTGCTGTGACGTGGTGTTGCTATGGTGTGTTATGCTGGTATGGTGTTGTGTGCTGGTGTAATGTGGATGAGAGTGGTGCTGCGTTGTGTGTTGATACGGTGTAGTATGCTGGTGTGGTGTGATGTGGTGGTTTGGTGCTGTAATTTGGTGTGTTGGTATGGTGTGGCATGGTGTAATGTGATGTGGTGGAGTGATGTGGTGTGGTGTGGTGGTGTGATGTGATATGGTGTGTTGTGTGGTGTGGTATATTGGTGTGGTGTGTTATGGTGCACTGGTGATATGGTCTGGTGATTTGGTGATATGATTTGATGTATTGTTATGGTATGGTGTGGTACTGTGATATGTTGTGGTGTAAAGGTTTGGTGATGTGGTGTGGTGTATCAGGATGGTATGGTACGCTGGTATGGTGTGATGGAATAGTTTTGTGATGTGATGTTATGAAATGGTTTGGTGATGTGGTGTGGAGTATTGATATGGTATGAAATGCTCGTATGGCGCGATGTTCTGGTGTGGTGCGGTATGGTGTGGATCGGTGGTGTGGTGGTTTGGCGATATGGTGTGGAATATTGGTATGATGTGGTATGCTGGTATGGTGTGGTGTGGTATGCTGGTATGGTGTGGTGTGGTATGCTTGTATGTCGTGGTGGTGTGGTGGTTTGCTGGTGTGGTCGTGTGGTACAGGGTAACGTCGTGTCCACAGCAATATACAGCATCCGTGTCTGAGCTTCATTTTGTGGTGGCGTCGAAGTGAGGCTGGACCACGGAGATTCCCTCAGTGTTTTGTATGCAAATATGGTGTAGCTCCCACATGCAAACATAACCACCGGGGACGAACTGGTGGACCTAAGCTGTGCGGGGTGTTCTAATACTGATATAACAGGAATACCGTAAATAAAATTATTGGTGTCACAGGTATCATATATATATATATATATATATATATATATATATATATATATATATATATATATATATATATATATATATACTAATCATCATCCGTTGCAAGTCCACTGCTGAGCAAAGGTCTCGCCCAATCCTCTCCTCGAATTCCCTGACTGAGTCAATCTCTGCCACGTTTCGCCTGCAAACTTCTCTCTCTCATCTTTCCACCTTCTGTCTGGCCGTCTGCTACGCTTACAATCTCTTGGAGTCCAGTCAACCTCATCCTCCATCGGTTATCCACATATCTATATCTATCTATCTATCTATCTATAGAGAGAGAGATGTGTGTAACTATCATCATCATCTTCAGCCGTTGAGTATCCACTGTAGGACCGGCCTATCCCGACCGAAGTCGGGACGATACAGCCCATGTATCTCTACCAAGTGGCTTAGGCTGTCTGGTTGAGATTGTATGTAGGGTGAGAAGTGCTTGTAAGTGTAATTATAGTGTTGGAGTGGCTTTGGATGTGTGTGTAGTCTTTGAACCAGGTGTAATCAGCCCGCACAAGCCGAATGGGTGCAAGCATACTTTACAGTATGCGACACTGGTTCAACCACAGCACCCCTTGTGTCTGCCATATATATATATATATATATATATATATATATATATATATATATATATATATATATATATATATATATATATATATATATATATATATATATATATATATATATATATATATATATATATATATATATATATATATATATATATATAGAGAGAGAGAGAGAGAGAGAGAGAGAGAGAGAGAAGGAATCGTATACTATAACTGAATGATATTTAACATATTTTCTCTTTGACATCATATGACAATGACAAGAGTTCCGGGTTTTGATACCTTCATGTTATTTGTTTGCCTGGTTCCTTCTGTCCCTCGCTTTTTTTAAAATGGAATTTGTCGTTTAGGTTCAGTGAAACCCACCACTCCCACATCTCTCTCTCTCTCTCTCTCTCTCTCTCTCTCTCTCTCTCTCTCTCTCTCTCTCAACACACACACACACACACACACGGCGCTAACCCTGTACTGTCTGCTGACGAACAATCACTCTAGTATACACTCATCTATATTACCAAATTGCGAAGGTATGCCTTCCTCCTCACTCCCAATGAAACCGAAAAAGTTAAAGAAGGAGGTTAGTAGTAGTAGTGGTTGTTCCCTAGGCAGCCTGGCCGAACTGCCCCAAGTGCCTAAAGTCCGTGTCCCATATTCAAGTTCATCTTCGAGAACGGCCCCAATCACCATGATCTTACCCTCGAGGTATGATCTTGGTGAATTGCCACGATCATACCTCACACGGTAGGTCTAAATGGCCATCTCACTTTAGAGCTAAGACACATAAAAACATTGCTACGACATCCCACCAGACCCTACAGAAGCATCACGTTATCCTGACGTCACACTACGATCATGCCCCAGTTTAAAAATAACTGTCACACTGACTCCAAGTCATGCCAAGACATCGCCACGACATGCTACGAGAAGCTACGACACGCTACGGAGCCGCTAAATTACCTCGAAGTCCTCAGTAAGATTATCAGGACATATGACATACACAACGGTCTCCAGAACCTTCGGTGTGAGGCATTATATAGGAGGGTGGAGTATAGGCAGGTGTCAGTCTGTCGCAGCAGGTGTTTGGGATCCGATCTCCAAGTTATTGCTATGATATGTCAAGTCACATCTAACGACAAGCTACAACAACCTACGACAAGCTAAGACACGTTAAGGCACGCTAAGTCACAGGTAAGACAAAGGCCTCGGTCACACACAAGTGACTCAAGGTCCGACCGCTGCACGAGTCATGGTCGTGACGCATTTTTCCATCAATTGTCCCTTGATTTGCCATCAAAGCCCAGACTCTTTAGGGTGCTCGTGAGCCGCTGGGACGACTCATCAGGCCTCACGATTTTTTAATGCTTGCATTTAAAAATCATGGCCACCTCACGACTTGCTAAAAGTCGTGTCACAGTTGTGTCGCAGTCGGGAGTGTCGTACGTCGGTCATAAAGCAGTCTTAGCTCAATCAGATGCGTCGTGATGCAGTCATTGCGTGTCGTGATGCTGTTGCCGACAAAAAAAAAAAGTTACAACTGCGTGTCGCTCATCAACTGACTAGACACAGGAGAGGTCCATGGTGATGTGCTGGGTGTCATTGGTGGTCCAGGTGTGATGCCCCACCCCACACTGGATGTTAATGGTGGTCCAGGTGTGATGCCCTGCCCCATGCTGAGTGTCGTTGGTGGTCCAGGTGTGATGCTCTGCCCCATGGTCGGTCCTGGGGGGGTCGTGGGGGTGTCATAGGGGGTCAGGGTGTATTCCCCAAACACGTCACGCAATCATTTTAGGTTCGTGGGCGGTCATGTCATGGTCATGGCTGACAAAAATTCATTAAATTAAAAATTTGAAGACTCGTAGCTCCATCACCTTGCGGTCACCTCGTGATCTTGTTTATGTTCTTGAGGACATCACGACCGGTCGTGAGGCAATCGTGACGCGGTCGTGAGGCAGTTGTGAGCAGAGCAGATTCGGGGCCAGTCAGGAGGTGTGAGAGTCAACCAAGACATGACCTTGAGTCGCTTGTGTGTGACCAGGGGTAAATGATGTTACTGTCATGACATGTCACGTTCTCCACCTAGTTGGTGCCCACGTCAACAATTTTTTAACATTCCCAAAATTGTCATAGCACGCCAAGAACCGCAACGAAATTACCAAGTTCTCCATGTCAGCGTTACGTCATTGCTAAGTCACACCTCGTTACTCATGACGACATGCGGTGACACACGAAGACATGAAGATTGTGGCGTGTCGTGCGAAAGTTCGTGACAGTGGGACATAGGCTTAGGGAAGGCCACGGCCGAGACTGGGCTTTCCAACAGAGCTCCCTAGGAGTGTATGTTGTGTTGTTGGTGCAAACGACTGTGTGCAATGCAGTTTTCCATAAAGTGCTTTTAATATGGGGTGCTGACACTGGGCTCTTAAAACCCTCTTGTATTAAGGATAACCGTGCCATTCCATTCCAATTAACACTGGACGATTTTCTTTAGCTGAAAGCGGTCATATGAGCCTGGGTGTTAATAATGTTATACTCAGTTTGTATTCATCTGAGTGAACTGGGTCACTCCTTCAAACTAAATATTAAGCCTTGCTTGCATGAAATTCGACGATCCTTCATTTAGAGGCAGAAATGTGGTTCCTTGTTTACTAGCCAAATTTATCATCAGATCTGACTACACCAGGCCATCAACTGAGCTGAAAACGGTTACGGATCTTTGTCGAATGAAACTAGATGAACTACACTACAGGGATGAAATAAATCTAGTGTTCCATTCCAGTTAACAGCAGCCATTGTATTCATTTGAGAGTGAGTCATAGAAGCCTGAGTGTTAATGTTCATCCATGCTGACTAGCTAATCCAATTTCTTCCTCCAGTGATATACCTGTACTGTCGTATCACCAGCAAACGACTATATATATATACAGTATATATATATATATATATATATATATATATATATATATATATATATATATATATATATATATATATATATATATATATATATATAGTACAGAGAGAGAGAGAGAGAGAGAGAGAGAAGGGGGGCAGCAAACAAGACGAAAAGTAGCTTATTATAATTAACGTCTTGGTTCAAAATAAAATGAACTCCACATTTCATCTTTTGTCAGTCGATTCTATTCATTTTATAGAAATGTCTGGTTGTCTAGTGGGCCAAGGCGCATGATGGTTTAATTCCAGAGGGTGGTTGGAGCTTACTGCTATTAATTGACACGAATGGGGTAACGATTAATTACCTGAGCTTGTAAAGTATGTACTGGTAAGCCTAGCCCCGGGCCAATAAGCTCCTGATAGGTCAATAATGGACGAAGTAAAGCCAGAAACTCATCAAAGGCAATGGGTTGAAAAGTACACCAAAAATTCATCCATGTGCATTGAAGATGATATTTTGGTTACTTGCGTATGCAAACTAGGCTATTTCCCTGTGAATATTTGCGTGAATATTGGACCATGGATGGAAGAGAATGCTTATTTCCTGTGTGTTCCAGTGACTATAAACTGTCGCATATTAAACTGCATGAACATTTTCCATCTGTACATTATGTGAATGATATGAAGGAAAGGGGTGGAGAAATTTAAGAGGGAGGTGTTAGCTGAAGGGAGAGCAACATAATGACAGAGGACAGCGTGACATGAAGACGATCTGCTTGCGGCCATCCCGTCTGAGATTAATGCGTCTGGTTATAAACAGACACAACAGTCATTTGAGCTGAACTGCTTAGAGCACTACCTGGAGATGGTTTGGCCAAGTGGAGAGAAGTGAGGAATGAGAGCTTGACTAGGAGAATGTATGTGAGTGAGGTGCAAGGGGAGGGGAGAGAAAGAGACCAAAGGCAAGGTCGAAGGATGAAGGTGGTGTGAGTTGCAGAGAGGGCAACTTGATGGAGGTGGAGAGGGTGACAATGAGGGGATATTACTGTTGCTACGCCCCTCCAGAATGAAGGCGTCTTGCTATATAGTAAGTAGTCATGTAAATCAGAGAATGACTATTTCTAATGTTTTTCACTGAATATTATTATCGACAATAAAAGACAGCCTGATAAACCTCTTCTCACTTTTCTTTGTTGGTTATAATTACAAATCTGGGTAAGACTTGGCTTGCTTCTCTGGCCACATGTGATTATCTCTGATACGACGCATCTTGGAGGAAAATGACAAACATTCCCTAAGCTAGGAGTAGACGCAGTGGAAGAGTAGGAATTCTTTGGCCCCTGTCTGTACTGTCACCAGCAAATGTTACGTCCCCTTTCTTGCTTCATTCTCCATGGACTCTGAAAATTAAAGAGCCATATCATTATAAATGAGAGTGAGAAAGTGTAGACAAACCACAATGTTTTTCTTTTCTATTTCTTTTTTCAGGACAAATTTGGAAGCATACATGTGAAAGATCTCATCTGACCTGGGTAGATTTCGTCTGGCATTTGTGTATCATTACTGACTACACTTTGCAGTGTAGGATGCGGACTGGTCACATCTAACAATGGCGTTCCATAAGTGACAGTTATCAACAGCTTGCAGGCTGGTCATATCTAACAAAAGGCATCACAAAGGAACTAAGAAATCAAGAGCTTGCTTACATTTTCGCGTGCTCTGCTGTAACAGTTCGGCTGTTAGTCTCTCGAAAAAGAAGTAAACGGTGCTGATGACGTCGAGCTGTTTGCTAGATGAGTCACCAGTGTCGATTACTGCGGTTCACCAGACAGGCAGGCAGGCAGACACAGGAACCGGGATAAATAGGCAGACGGACAGGCAGGATAGGTAGACAGAAGGACAGCAGACAGGTACAGACAGAGACAAACAGACAGATACAAAGGAAGTACAAAAGAGACAGTCAGGCAGAAATTAAGACAGGGCTGAGATAAACAGAAGGACAGACAAACAGAAGCAACAACAGCCCCCATCTCTCTTGGTTACATTTGAGACACGAGAGATCAAAGTTGCAGAGGAACAAGGTGAAACTTATATACTTACTAAGCCAAGTATGAATCACTTTTGCCCTTATAAAGCTATATGCCGATAAACTAGTTAAAGACCCTTAAATATTATGTGGGTGAAAAAGAGAGGGAATGAGATATTTAGAAGTGGTCATTGCATAATTTAGGAGTCTTCACATTGCCTGTCTATCTGACTTGCTATCTGGTTGTTTACATGTCTATGTATTTACCTATTTCTGTCTGTCTGTCCGTCCGTTTGTCTGTCTGTCTGTCTGTCTGTTTGGCTGTCTGTCTCTCCCTCTCTCTCTCTCTCTCTCTCTCTTGAACTGGTTAAGCTTTGTCATCCTGTATCTTCCTGTCCCCACCCCCCATCTCTCTGATTATTCACCTCTCCATCCATTGTTTCTCGTTGTCGTGTTCTTCCCTTCCCTCCTTTATTTTCCTCACACTTTATTGCTTTTACTTCCTTTCGTTCCCTTTAACCTGCGGCGTCCCGGGGACGTACTTCCACGTCCTCACGTTTTGTCACAGCTAATCCCGGGGACGTACTTCAACGTCCTGCAATTGCAAGGTTCATAATTTCCACAATTTTCAAAATTCGCGCGAGATTTTCGTTTCGCCTGGGTACCCAAGCCTCCCCTACCTGCCGCCAGGTGGGCAGCGTCCTAGACCCCGCGTGACCCGCGCTCGCCCTTGTCTCGGTCACTCACCTGCTAGCAGTGACCCAGGTCAGACATGGCGCGGAAAGGTCTCTCAGACGAGGAAATCGCATCCATCCTGGAAGCCTTCACTGGAGACAGTGATTCTCCACTCGATGATGATGTGGTGGATCGCGGTTACATCCAGCCAGAGGAAGAAATAAGTAGCAGTGATGAGGAGGTCCCTTCGCCCCGAAAAATGCGGTATGTGACATACCGTAAGGCAAGGGAAGGCCAGCCTGCTCCCCAACCATGTGCACAGCTATCTCTCCATCCCGAATCTGATCAGGACAAGGATGAGGACGATGAGGATGACGGAGGCTTAGGACGTGATATGGTCGCGTGGTTGGGAAAAGAGAAAATATCACCACGAGGATCAGAAGGTCGGGCGAGACGACACATAAGGTATGGTCAAAGTACTTTGTCTGGGGAAGTGGCAAGTGGTGTGGTGGGATTGCTGGGAGAAAGGGAAAGTGTTGTGGCGGCAGCGCGGGGTGAAAGTGAGAGTGGTGTGGGGGTAGTGCGGGGTGAAGGGGCAAGTGGTGTGAGGGAGGCAGCACGAGCACGTGGTGTTCGTAGGCCTAGGTGAGAGGAGGTTGAGTCACTCCCCAGCACTTCTTTCGCCCCTGAATATTCACAAACTTCCTCCCCACAGCCCCAGGATGTGGGGAAAGGAAAGAAAGGGAAGGGAAAGGGTAAAGGAAAAGGGAGAGGGAAGAGAAGTGCGAGTGATGAGAGGCGCTGCTCTCCACCTCCCCAACCTCCCCCACCACCCTCACCTCCCCACCCTGACGAAGGGGACGATGGTGACGTGGCTGGAGACGGTGGTGTTACGTGGAACTGGGAAGATGGGAGTAATTTTACTCCCATCATTCACCCTTTCACTGAGGAGTGGCGGTCAGGTTGCACGGCTCCAGGTGTAAATGCACATTCGTCACGATTGGATTTTTTCAACTTGTTCTTTAGTGAGGCGTTTGTTGGGCCATAGTTGAACAAACTAATATTTTTTCACAATCACAGCGCCGTGAAAGTGAACGTTTGGGAACCACGAGCAGGCATTCCGAACAGTATGACTATCCCGTGACTATTTCAGAGATGTTCCTATTTTTGGCCCTGGTTATCTTGATGGGTGTGGTAAGGAAAAACCAAATTCCTGCCTACTGGACAACTGACCCAATCATCCTCACACCTTTCTTTGGAAAGGTGATGGGTCGTAACCGATTTCAGTATATTCTCGGCCGCCTCCACATTTTTGATGCAGATGATCCAGCCAATGCAAATAACACCGATAAAATGAGGAGAATTAGGCTGGTATTTGATCATTTACGGGAAATGTTCCGCTCCTCATTTTATCCCTACAGAGACCTCGTCATAGACGAGAGTCTTGTGTTGTGGAGAGGCAATATTTCCTTTAGGCAGTACATACCCAGCAAGAGACACCGTTTCAGGTTCAAGATCTTTGTTATGTGTGACTGTAAGACTGGTTATGTGCAAGACATAGTCTTGTACACGGGCGCACAGACAGATATAATAGAAGATCGGAGTATAGGACTCTCTGGGGCCGTGGTGAAGACAATGATAGAAGAGTACCTTCATCGTGGTCATGTGTTGTACCTGGACAACTGGTACACTAGCCCTCTTCTCGCTAGGTTCCTCCACCAACACGACACCGGAGTCTGTGGTACAGTCAAGAGAAACCGTCGCCATATGGTCAAGATAGGGAGGAAACTTGACAAGAACGAGGTGGTTTTCTTCCAGACCAATAACATCCTTGCAACCCTGTGGAACCACAACAGGGAAGTTTGCCTCCTATCAACTGTTCACAGCCTCCTGATGCACCGCACAGACTCCGTGGATCACCGTAGCGAGAGGAGGCGCAACGTATGGAAACCAGAGTCTGTACTTGCCTATGATCTGAACATGAGGCAAGTTGATCAGTCAGACTCGATGATTTCAAGTGTTGACTGTGCCAGGACCACGATGAAGTGGTACAAAAAACTCTTTTTCCACTTGCTCGACATCACGGTCCTGAACGCCCACTACCTGCACGCAATGACCACCGGAGTATCCGAGACCTTTGAGGGGTTTGTGAGGGAGCTGGCACGTGAAATAATCGCCAAGCATGCCCAGGACAGACCCACACACCGCACCCGCACCCCCCAGGCTGCTCAGACTCCCCTACATCTTGCAGGACGCCACTACCCCAGGGCAATCCCTTCCGAACCAAACCGTCGTAAACCCCAGCGTTGCTGCCATGTATGTAGGCACTCGACAGTCAGACCACCCACGCAGAGAAAAGACACAAGATACGAGTGTGTCGAGTGCAATGTTGCGTTGTGCCTTCAGCCTTGTTTCAAGGAATATCATAATTTCCTACACTACTGAAACTGTGTGGGAAGGCGAAATGACGCTCATGATAATGGTAAGGCCAGTCATTAGGTGCTAAGTCAAATATAAAGTTGAAATGGGTGTTATTTTTTCAGAAAAGTAATGTATAAGATGAGAATTAGTGTAAGTGGAAGGAATTGTTATCAAAACTACACCCACTGTGTAAATCTGGTCAGTAAATATGTGATAGCAAGGAAATAAAGTGGAAACGGGTGTAATGTTAGCATGAATAAAACATATAAGTTGAACATTACTGTAAGTTGTCATAATTGATGTCACGAGTACACCCACATTCTGGTCAGTAAGTATGTGATAGGAATTATATACAGTGGAAGATGTTGTAATGTTAGTAGTAAGGTATTTTAGTTGATTACTAGTGTAAGATGAAACAAATGATATCGTGATAACACTCCCTGTGTAAGTACGCGCAAATATGACGCTCAGTTCCATCGTAAGTTCAGAAAAAAATGTGATATCAATTATATCAAGTGTTTACATGTGCAATGTTAGTGGAGAATTATTATATAAGTACAAAAATAGGTTGTAAGTTGAAATAGTTGTCACAGCGACTTCACCTTGTGTGTTATTATGCGCTATTATTACGCTATATATTTACGTAAGGCCTGAAATAATCTCAAAACAGTTCTATAAAGTTGAAAAGTGTATAATAATATTAGAAAAGTATTATGTAAGTAGAAAAAGCACAATACGAGTTGAAACAACAGTCACAGCGAGTTCACTCACTACGTAAATAAGCGCTAACATTACGCTAAATGTTATCAAAAGGCCTGTGAATACGTAAAAACAGTTCAATAAAATGTAAAATGGTATAATGTTATTGTAGAAGTATTATGTAAGTAAAAAAAATTATATGTATCATGATTTTAGAATGTTAGCGATTCATCGTGACCAAGTTGGCCGATTTTGCTCGTTTCGCACGATGGTACAATGCTTATTTGTGCTCTATTTTTGTATAAAATCCAATATACTCTTTTATCACATGTTTTTATGTTTGTAATAAATTCATTTCTACTTACTTTCATTGGTTTCCCAGACTTATAATACCATAGAAAACGTTTGAGGCTCAGACCGCCTAGGGAGAACACGGGGCCAGGTGGGACCAAGGCATACCTGGTTAAGCTAATTAGGGACCCCGGGGACCAATTTCTTTGCCACCGACCATTGTTTCTGACCAAAAGCGAAAGTTTAAGCAAAAAAAAAAAAGGTCGAAAAATGGTCGGGATTGGGGGGTACCAGTGGTCGAAAAGTGGTCGGGACGGGTAACTTTATTACTAATCAGTATCTACATTCTTTACTTATTTATTTGTAATGTATATTTATTTTTGTCAGATATGAGTGCTAGGCAGTTTGTTTTAACTTTGGGAAAGTGTGATCTTATTATTATTATTTTTACTCAGTTGATGTTGATGTGTAGTCAGCTTGGAGGGTCTGAACAGTAACCAAGGAGACTCATTCCTACATCACAACAAAGGTACTTAGTATTCAATTAGTGAGAATGTCCCAGTTCCATCAGATACAAACGCAACCACATGATATCTATAATTGTTAATCCAGTCACCACTAGACACTCCGACTAAAACTCATCTACACTCTCTCTCTCTCTCTCTCCCCTGCGACAGTATGCATGTCAGAGAACGTCTGGCGAGGAAGCAGTTTTGGTGTCTGAAACAATACCGACAAGTTTTCCTCAATGGCATTTTCAAGTCGTAGATAAAAAAAATATATATATATATCGTTCCTGGTCCGAACGATTTCACCATAATGTCCAAATATACGAGGACTGCACTGGTCGTGTAGGATAAGCCACAGTGATATATGAAAAAAATTTGGTCAGTCAACAGAGAGAGAGAGTGTCTAAGTTCCGCATTTTCGTCAGTCAAGAAGGCTCCGTAGCATCCCTTTCTCACAGATTTATTTTTAAATCCGGCTGACCATAAAGCATGACACACTTGTCAGCACCGAGTGTTTGTGTGGGAATGAGGAGTCCTCTGTGTTTTAATTTTCAGCTTCATATTTCTCTGACAATTGACATAGCCTTCTATTGATTTTAGCTCTATTTTCTCCTGTCAGCGATCCTTACATCATTTAGCTTAGGCAGTTTCCTTTGAGGCTATGATTTTCTTTTTACTTGAATCTGACCTTGACTCATCCTCAGGATCCACAAGTCAGGGATGCAATAGTCAGTATTATCAGAGGTTCATGGATTACAGTGTACAATTAATTTATGTTCTGTTTTGCGAGACATCTGCTTCATTGTGGTCATTTGCTTTGTGATGTTTCAGTTACTCTTATTTCCTCCTAGTTATTCAAAACACTCTTTCTTGACAGATTCCCATCTCTAATGACTTCTCTCCCCCTCTCAATGGGTCCTCCATTGGTCGAGAGGACCCCGAGTTAATAGTACCCCAAAGAATTACAGCCAGCTTAATGGGAATCCACAGAATTCAGGCAACCCTGGCCCGAATCCAGGGATTCTCTGGAGTGTTGACCCGAGCGGCTGCCTCCACATAGAAGTCCTAACGTAACTTGCCACCAAGTATGCAAGTTGAGGCTCGTCCGCTGCTTTGTGTGAGGAAAGGGGGACAGACAGCTGTACAGTAGGAGGGGAACGGGGATAGGGGCTGGGGAGGTGAGGAGGGTGAGTACTAATAGTGACGGACGCAGTCAGGGGAAATCAGTGTTCAGAGAAACGAGTCTTCAGAGGAATGAGTGTTCTGTGAGCAGACACTGTAGTAGGGATAAGTGTTCTGAGAGGAGCTACTGTAATACGTATAAATATTCGGGCAAGAAGGAAGGGTAAGAGAGATACATGTTCAGTGAGAGATGTGCTGAGATTGGGTGAAGCCACTGTAAGAAGGATGAGTGTTTTGAGGGCGCCCGATCAAATAGATGAGTGTTCAGAAAAGATCTCTGAAAGGAGGGCAAATTTTGAAGGATTGGAGGGGGGGGGGATTAGAATGGGTGTTTGGAGAGGGGCCGGGTAGGGGTGCGAATGGGATAACAGCGGATCATAGCCGAAAGGGAGGAGGGCGATTAGGGAGGGTGTGCTTAAGGGGGGAGGACCAAGTAAGGGGGAGGGGTGCTGATGGGCATGTTATAGTGGTGGGCCTTAGAAAGAGGCCGAGTGGTTGATGAAAGGATGAGTGTCCAGATGTGGGCAGTGAAAGAGTCAGGGGTTCAGGGAGGAGAGGGAATGATCGAGAAGAAGAGAGGAGAGATGGAGGAGGGAAAAAAGAGAGAAAGAAATTAAGTGAAGCGAAGAAGTATGGAAGAACAGAAAAGAAGGTTAGGTGAGAAGATTATAGAAAAGAGATGGGAAGGATAAAATGAACGAGAGAGCGAAGGATGGCGAAAAAAAAGAACAGAATGGAAGGGCAGGAAAGCAAGGAAGACTGATGTGTGGGAAAGGAGAAGAATGGAAAAATAGAAGGATAGAAAAAAGAAGAGAGAAAGAAGGAAGGATGGAGAAGAGCAGTCTTAAAGGGAGGAAAGATGTGAGAGAGAGAGGAGAAATAAATGAAATATGAAGGAATGATATCTTGGAGAAAGGAAGGAACATGGAGGTGGATGCAAGACATGAAGATATAGGAGTTAAGAGGGAGGAAGTTACGATCAGAAATGAGAAAGGAAATTTAAAGATAATGCAGGAAGGAAAAAAATGACGCACGATTAGACGATAAGAAAGTGAGTGAGAGAGAGAGAGAGAGAGAGAGTACTAGTGAGATTAACACTGGAGGTCCCACACTTCTGTCCAAGTAAATAGAATTGTTTGGAGTTAGCTGGAACAGAGAACTAGAGTTTCTGAGACCTTGAAAGGGCTTATAATGACGTTATTATCAACTCCACATTCCTATGACACTTTCAGCTGAATAGAACTGTCTGACGTCCGATAAAATTATGACGAGAAACCCAGCCATGAGACGGTTAACACTTTCCGATGACGTATTTTGCTATATTCATTCTACTATTCCCAGAGGACACCATTCATCTTAGGAGCCCATCACAGTACCAGACATGTTAATGAAGGCTACATCTAACCCCTCAAGTTTCATAATTCTATCCTGGGGTGAACAAAATTGTCAGGAAATAACTGGGATAAATAAAAATAAAAAGATGTCGGATGTAGAAGGTTAATGGTTTGGCAAATGAAACGTCGTGTTTTCCCTTTTCCCAAAATAATGGTCATTTAATTAAACCGTTAATTGTAACGCAAACTTCATATTTTTCACGATAATTTCTGAAGTAAGTGAGTCACACGGAACGTGTTTAGCCTTCTGAGAAAAGTTGCTGCCTACTCAATGTAGTGTGGGATGTAGGCGGACCATACCTAATAACCAAAGGCGTTCCCAAAATGAGAGTAAAGAATCAGGGGTTTGCATTCCACTTTGCAACCAAGCCAAAAGTTTAGGCATGCAACTCTAAGTTCCGTACAAAAGAAGGAAGTCAGATGAGGAAGCTGAATATAAATTAAAACCCCGGTGATACTCACGAATTATGATGCTTAAGGTAATGTTATGAGCTAGATGTGAGTGGGGTGGGGAGTCACTAAATGAAAAAGTCACTCTCAGGCCACTCACCGCGAGTATGCGAGGTTTTTGTTGCACTCACAGTGGCGACCAAGTCCAGTGTGTGTGTCGCTAACTGTGCGACTTACTAAGTCAGTGTATCTTTTTGAAGGATGAAGTAGAGTGAGTTGCAACTGCAGACTTTTACGCACGTGACACATTCACTTCCACTGATTTTTGTAGCATCCACAGTGTAATGAGAGTTAAGAGGTTGGGAGATGTTGGTGTGTCTGGTGCGTCTGGGGCGTGTCTGGTGTTTGCGCAAGGATGCGTCCACACTTGCCCTCGAACATAGGTTGGCAACATGTTACAACCCACTCACGTACAAGCTGTCAACAAGCTAACAACATGAAGCTTAGGAAAATTTTGCTGACATGTTGGCTAACATTTGTCCAACAATTGTTTGCGTCATATAATCCCACATGTTGGTAGCAGTGTTGTCAGCATGTGCTCGAGGGCAAGTGTGGACTCACACTAAGATGCATGTGGTTTGCATCTGGTGTTTGTGTAAGTACGTTTGGTTTGCACCTGGTGTGTCTGGTGTTCATGTAAGTGTGTTTGGTTTACACCTGGTGTGTCTGGTGTTTGCGTAGGACTAAGTGTGTTTGGTTTGCATCTGGTGTGACTGGTGTTTGTGTAAGTGAGTTTGGTTTGCATCTGGTGTGTCTGGTGTTTGTGTAAGTGCGTTTGGTTTGCACCTGGCGTGTCTGGTGTTTGTGTGTGTTTGGTTTGCATCTGGTGTGTCTGGTGTTTGTGAAAGGGGTGTGTGGTTTGTGTCTGGTGTGTCTGGTGTTTGTGTATGGGGGGTGTGATTTGCATGCTGTGTCTGATGTTTGTATATGATGGATGGTTTGCATCTGGTGTGTCTGGTGTTTGTGTCAGATGCATCTGATGTGTCTGGTGTTTGGGTGAGGGGCGTGTGGCTTGCATCTGGTATGTCTGGGGTGTGACTGAAGGGTTCGTCCAAAGACAAAGGACATCTTTTTGGTTGGGCCGGGGTGGTGGATACGGTTGGGGTGGGTGCGGCTACCAAAGGTGAGCCATGTCTTATCTAATATACTATAGCAGTAGCCGTGTATGTGTGTGTGTGTGTGTGTGTGTGTGTGTGTTTTGGGCAGCCGAAACTACACATTCAAATCGCACCCAAATTGGGACAAAAATCGCAAAAAATCGCTGATGTAAAAAAAAAAAACTTGGTCCCATCACGGTTGAAAAACTTTTACTATATTTAATGAGCGATCACATTTTGCCCAAAAAACGCTGCTTCCGAAGCTCAGCATAGGATCTCCGTAGAATTTTTTGCCCAGAGGTAGAACTAAAATAAACTTGGTTCCATTACCGAAGCTGCAAATAACACGATCAATTGGTTAGCTGCAAAGAATCCAAGTGACAACATTACACTAGAACAGCACATAAACGCTAGAGCCCTCCGCAGCGGCAAGTGCAAGGGGCCCGAAGGACCCACGAGCACTTGTTGATACTAGTGTTTTGGGGACGTGAATTATAACCACAGTCACGACAAGCAGCATATACCGAGTATAACTGTTTTGCGTGATGAGAAAAATTATTCATGCCGACTTCTCCAACGTCATCTTCATTATTATCAATTTTGCACCAATTTTCACGGGATGGGAAGATGAAATGAATGTGCTCTGGTCTCTGCCTCGTTCATTAAATACAGGAATATTTTCGTTATACTTCACCAATATCATTATCTTTCTCACTATTTTCATCATCATCATCATCATCTTTATCTAATTCTTCAATGTCTCAGTAAGGACACCAAGGGGAGAAAAAGGGAGCTTATAAATATTTGGTTACAAAAACAAAAAACTCCATCAGCTCAACCATTCTCCATCTCCGTCCCACACGACCAAGTAGTGAGGGCATCATCATCATCATCATCATCATCGTCGTCGTCGTCGTCATCATCATCATCATCTTTCAGTTCATTATCTTCATCATCGCCATCATCCATGTCAGTTTGTCATCATCATCATAATCATCACCACCCTTACTTAGAGACACGAATCAGAGAAGAAAGCAGACCCAGATATTTCCAGCAACAAGAGAAATAGGTTGCATTTACCTGCTGGCTGGTCTGATGTTACCTGCCTTCTCCTTCATTAACCCTTACTACTTACGCCAAAGAGGCCTCGTAGCCGTAGCTCTTGTGTTACGGTAACCGAGTGGGTTGGGATAGCCTCTGGGGTTGGTGAGGCGAGAAGGTGGGATGGTGAAAGTGAGGAATGATGAGAATGAGTGGTAAAATTATGTAGGTTGTGATGGGCCCTGGGAAAGGTGTGGTTAGATGGTGGGGTGGTGAGAGTGAGGAATGGTGAGAATTAGTGGTGAAATTATGAGGGTTGTGATGAGCTCTGGAATTGATGTGGTGAGGGGTTGAAGTGGTGAAATTAAGGAGTGGTGGGCAATGGTGGTGACATTGTTGGAAGGTGAAAGTGTCGAGTAATGAGAATGGGAATAACTTAGGGGAGGAAAAGTGATGGGCCCTTAAGTTCGTGGGGAAAGAGGTTGGTATGGTGAAATCGAGGAATGATTAGCGGCGGTGATGGTCTGGTGAAGGTCTGGAGTGGTGAGATTGAAGTGGAAAGTAAGCGTAGTGAGAATGTAGGTGGAGAGGGTGAGGTAAAAGCTTGGAGAGTTGTAATGGTGAGGTGAGGGGCTTGGGTTGGGAAAGGTGATAATGAGAATGATTGGGGAAAGTATGGTGGAGGCTTTGCCGGATAGTGAAGGTCCTGAGTAGCTAGTATCCTCGAGCGTGGGTGTAATAAACAGGATTGAACTGAAGTAAAACAGCGGTAGAGTCAAGTACAAGGCTTATTCCTGTTACCTTGGCCACCTTGTGCAGAATGGCACTTCGGGTAGCAAACAAACACATTCCCTGAGGACTCTGGGAATGTGACAGAAATGACAGAGGCAGCGGCAGAGGTTGGTGAAAGGCCCATTATTGGTGTAATCATCCTAGAGATCCCTAACCCGCCTCACGGTTACCTTATTCTTACCCTTCATGGGACTGTTATGACGCCTGCTTCTGTAATACCCACTACATTTCCGATTCCACTTTTGCCAAAGGTGCATTGGTTGGCAAGTCCAACTCGCCAATGGAAGACCCAGCGTTCAGATTTTTGGCACTCAAGATTGGGTTACAGATGGCGTTGTTTGTTCCAGCCCATGGTAGTATCTACTCGTATTTTTAGGACTGGGGACCTATTCTAGAAGGTATCGACGGCTTCATACCACCTTTTGTAAGGAAGTTGTTATGCTTACTGGACCTTGATACTCTCCTTGTATGTTGCCTATATATTTCCAGAACTGTCACAGTTTGTCTCAGTAACGTACAGGAGGATGCAGTGATTTAATGTGCAAAATAAGTTGCTCAGGAAAAGTTGCAACGACATCCCCTCTATCTCTAGAAATAGTGGAGCTTCACAGTCGTTTTCCATGCCTCTGTTGGTATTACCATTTTCAAACTCGAAATAACAAGAGAAGTTCGTAAACTAACACGGTGACGACGCTGACATTAACAGTTTCGTCTGGCAGGAATGCACATTTATGCTGGAAATTGATAGGGTTAGGACACACACGAACGGATTGTGGAGGCGATCCTAATCCCTTCTTGTCTGCTTTTCTAGCTGTAAGCATAAATTACATATTCAGATTTCTAGTACGAAACTTCTTAACCCCTCTTTAGAGGTGAATTTTCCTCTCGCCTATTCCGGTGGCTATTATCTTTCGACGGTTGTATAAATAATATTCTTATGTCAAATAGTTTGTTAATTCCACACACACACACACACACGCACACACACACACACACACACACACACACACACACACACACACACACACACACACACACACACACACACACACACACACACACACATGATCTCGGGGACAAACAATTGCAACTGTGGATGATGCAAGGGCAACTTGATGCTTTCCTGAATCTCTCTCTCTGTCTCTCTGTATCTCTGTCTGTCTGTCTGTCTGTCTCTGTCTCTCTCTCTCTCTCTCTCTCTCTCTCTCTCTCCAAAGGTCCATTGTAGAGCAGGAGTGTGACTCTTCTCAGTTACGAGGCCATTCCTCCTCATTCTCTCTTCCTATCTCTTACCCTATCTTCTCCCTTACACTCTTCTCCTTTCTCTTGCTGTCTCATGTTGCATTTCATTTTGCCTTTTCATGGTATATTCTTTTTTCTGTCATCTTTTTTCTGTTTATATGTTTCGTATTATTTTCGGAATTCAATACACATCATATATAGGCCTACATGCAAACATACATACATAAGCGAACAGAGCAGACATGAGAGCGAGAAGTATGGCTTAGATATTATGTTCATTGACTACACAAGGATATTTCAGGCAGTAAGTTATTTTTGCCTTGTCTCAATCTTCCTTTTGAATACGACCTACAATAGTCTATGTTACATCAAGGTCCCCATTTATACTGCTGGGTGAACAGGGTATGAGAAGGATCAATAAAAACAAAATTTGGTTTTTGAGCGAAAATATCAGCAACATTTACCCATAACCTGACTAGGGGTTGGGTTAATTGCTGTGATGCAATTTTTACCCTAGCCTTTGGCAGGGCAATGGGGCAGATGGTTCAAACCGCAGGTTTCTGTCAGATCGCGACTCTCATATGCATACTCAATTTGAAAAAATCTTGATATAATGAGAAACCTCCTCGCCCACAACAACACGCTATACCTGGTTAGCTCGAATATTTTCGTGTAGCTGATTTGCATGCATTTTATTTATATTAACTGTCTGTGCCTAATTCATAATGGAAAAATTGCTGAAAACTTATATGAAATGATAAGAGTAACAGCTACAGTAACACAACTACTACTACTACTGCTACTACTACTACTACTATTACTACTACTGCTACTGCTACTATTACTACTACTACTACTACTACTAATAATAATAATAATAATAATAATTATAATCTATCTATCTATCTATTGCCAGACGCCTCAATCCCGTTTGGGGTGGCCACAAACAAATCGCCTCCAAGTCGCCCTGTCCCCCGCCATTTCACTGCCCTGCTCCCAACTCACACCCCCCTCTCTCATATACCTCTCCACACCATCCTTCCATCTCATCCTCGGCCTCCCCCTCCCTCTTCCCCCCTCCACCTCACTCACATACACTCTCTTCGTCAGTCTTTCACCCTCCATCCTCTCCACATGGCCAAACCACCTCAGTGTGTTCCTCATAATGCTTCCTATCACATCCACATCCACACCACAACGCTCCTTTATATCCTCATTCGTCAGCCTGTCTCTCCATGTGACTCCACAGGCTCCTCTTAAATAACTCATTTCCACTGCTCTCACTCTTGACTTGTGTCCTTCCAACAACGTCCAAGCTTCACTTCCATACGTAAGAGTTGGTGTCACAATACTGTCATGTAGTAACTTCTTCATTTCCATGCTCACTTTCCTGTTTCTTATCACTGCTTTCAAAGAACCAGCAACCCTTCTTCCCTGCTGTACCCTTTCAAGTACTTCACCCTCCAAACCTCCATCCTTACTCATCACACTACCCAAGTACTTAAACGTACTCACATTTTCCAATTCCTCACCATCCAACCTCGCTGTACATTCACTGACTTCACCTCTCTCAAAGACCATCACTATACTCTTCCCTACATTCACCTTTAGATTCCGTTTCTTACACACTCTCCCAAACTCATCCACCAAGCCTTGCAGCTCTCCCTCTTCTTCACTCAACAACACAGTATCATCTGCAAACAACAGTACAGGGAGTTTCCAAACATTATCCTATCTCACCAGGGCCACTCCAACATCCACTACCCTACCTTGTACCTCTTTTATTACCCCATCCATGTACAGATTGAACAACCATGGAGACATGACACATCCCTGTTTCAACCCAACTTTCAAAGAGAGAAATTCACATAGTTCACCATCCACACGCACTGCAGCCTTCGCACCATCGTACATAATCTTCACAGCATTCAACAACTTCCCATCTACTCCATATATTCTTGACACTTTCCACAATCCTTGTCTATCCACCCTGTCATATGCTTTCTCCAAATCCATGAAAGCCGCATACAACTTTTTTCCCTTCTCTAGAAACTTTTCCACTAAAGATCTAAGAATGATTATCTGATCCACACAAGCTCTTCCCTTCCTAAAGCCTGCCTGTTCTTCTTCAACTAATTTCTCTGTTCTTTCTCTAACTCTGTCAATAAGTATCCTACCATACACTTTTCCTGTTATACTAAGAAGACAAATGCCCCTATGATTACCACACACTTCTTTTTCCCCTTTTCCTTTGTACAAGGGAATACTTATACCTGACTTCCAATCATCCAGGACTCTACCTTCCTCCCAGGCCAATCTGCACATCTTCCACATCCATTCTACTACTATCTCTCCCCCATGCTTCAGCATTTCACCACACACTCCATCAATTCCTGGGGCTTTCCCCGATTTAACTTTCTTCATTGCTTCCACAACTTCTATCCTACTGATTTCTTCCTGTCTTCTCACCTCCCTCCTTCTCCCAGCCATTCCCCAGCCACATATACTCGCATTACTTCCATCCTCTATGTTCAACAATTCCTTAAAGTGTTCTCTCCATCTGCTCACTTTTTCTCCCTTCTCCACTAGTAATCTACCATTTTTATCTTTCACTCCCCTGATAACTTCACTTCCACCCTGTCTTGCGCTTTTCACCTCTTTCCAGAACATTTTCTTACAGTCCCTCCACTTTACACTCAAATTCCTTCGAAATTCCTTTAATCTTTTCACCTCTCTCTTTCTTTCTACATATAACTCTTTCTTCCGCCTCTCAGATTCTTCCACGCCCCTATTTCTCATCCATTCATTGTATGCTTTCTTCTTTTGTGCCACAGCCTGTCTCACCTCTTCAGTCCACCACGCTGTTCCTTGTACCCCCCTCCGTCTTCTCTTCCTTCCACACACCACATCACATGCTGCACATATTTCTTCTGTAAATATCCTACACACACCTTCCAGGTCTCCCATCTGCTCCAATTCATATTTGCCCAATCGTTTCTTCACTTCTCTCTTATACTCTGCGTTTTTCTCATCCTCTTGTAACCTTTCCACTCTCCTTGGAACTACTCCTTCCTCTCGTCTTTCCCTTCTTCTATTCCTCCATCTTACTTGAAATCTAATTCTGGCCACCACTAAGTAGTGGTCAGAAAGTCCACTCCCCCAACCTCTATAAGCTCTTGCATCCATTACACATCTTCCCATCCTTTCATCCACACACACATAATCAATCATTGCCTTCCTGTCATTCAGTTCACCACCCACCCTTCTCATCACTCGCCATGTATACCTGTGGATCATTTTATGCCTGAAGAGGGTATTAGCTATCACCAACCCTCTCCCAGCACAAATATCCACTAACGCACTCTCATTCTCATCTACCTCAACAGGCACACCTCACTCACCAAGTATTCCATCCACCTTCACATTCCCAACTTTACCGTTCATATCACCGATCAAAAACACTCTCTCATTCCTTCCAAACTTTTCCATGCACACTTCTACATTTGTCCAGAACTCTTGTCTCACTCTTCTAGCACGATCTTGCGTTGGCGCATACACACACACAATCGCCCACATTTGTATTCCAACTTTCAACTTTACCCAGACAATCCTTGACCCAACTAATCCATACTGTCTTATGCTCTTCTTCCATCTTTTACTCACAACTATACATACTCCTTCCTTTGCCCTCTCATTCTCACCTACTCCTGCACATATACCCCATCCATACTCCCATTCTCTCACACTTTCTGCTCACCATTTTGTTTGTTATTCCACATACATCCACTTTCGCACCCTCAAGCACCTGGACAATCTCTCTCTCTCTTACCTCATCATTCGCTCCCCTTACATTCCACGTTCCGATAACCATGTCCTTTGTCCGGTCCTTGGTCGTCATCGTTTGGTCAGTCCTTATCCGAGGCTTATTGTTTGTTTTTTAGTTAGTTGTTTTCCGGGGAGGGGCACTAACCCTTCGCCAACCCTTTTAGTCTCCTTTTACGACAAGCAGGGATACTGGGGGAGTATTCTTGAAATAACCCCGTACCCCCAGGGGGTAATAATAATAATAATAATAATAATAATAATAATAATAATAATAATAATAATAATAATAATAATAATAACAATTAAAATAATAATATCAACTTTCTCGTTTTTTGGATTACTCCTGACTGAACAAAATCGTCTGTTATTAGCCTATGTAAAAATCCCAGGTACACAAATGTCAGTATCACTGCACTTTTTAATCGAAATCCCGAAACTTTCAAACGATAAATCAACGTATGCATGCATGAATGTACGTATGTATGTATATATATATATGTATGTATGTACGTGTATGAGCCAGACAATGATTGTATGTATGTACGTGTATGAGCCAGGCAATGACAGAGGAGTGAAAAAGGCTGTGAATGGGTTGGTTGGTTGTGTGAGGCGGGCAGGACGGAAGGCACCCACAGAAGAATGAAAGGCAAATCGGGTTACGTGAGTGTGGCACGGAAGTCCGAGGAGAGGAGAGGAGGCACTGGGAAACACACACTGACCAATGCAAAGAACGAAGAAGAGAAGAGAGGAGAGGAGAAGGGAGAAGAGATGAAAGGAGGGAAGAGGAGAGAATTGAGAAGAGGAAGGAGGAAAGAGAAGGAGAGAAGGGAGAAAATTAATGAGGAATGAAGAAGAGAGAAGGGGTGAAAGGTGAGAAGGGTGAGAAGGTAAGAAGAAAGACGAGGAGAGAAGATGGGAGAAGAAATGAGAGGAAAGAGGAAGCGAGAAGAAATGAGAAAAAGGAAATGGAGAAAAGGGGTGAGAAGAGAAACGTGGAGAGAAGAAGGGAAAAGAGAGGTGAGAGGACAGAAGGATGAGAGGAGAGAAAAGCTGAAAAGAGAGACGAGGAGAGAAGAAGGGAAAAAAAGAAAGTGAGAGGAAGGAAGGGAGAAGAGAGGCAGGAGTAGAGAGAAGAAGGCAAAAGAGAGAAGAGATGAGAGAAAAAAGTGAAATTCAATAGATTATTTTCTTAGCAACTTTATGAAAGACTGCTTATCTGTATCGGTATCAGGGGAAGTAGTTCTCATGATAGGAGATTATTTGATTTTTTTTTTTTTTTCGAACAATTGCATGAACAACTGCAAATCTCAATCAGTACGTATGGGGTTCGCCATAAAGCCGGACCATTCTCCACGTAACCATGCCGCTGGACCACTTGTAATCAAACTTTGCTTATGATACCATTACAGGTCCATCAACGCATCGACTAAGTGTCGTTACAATCGAAGAACTGTTCGTTCAACTGTATTATGCCCGGAACTGTTCTCACGGAGCTAGACCTATTATCACTAGGGTCGTGAGAAAACTTCCGATCTTGATATAATGTGCAGTTTTTGTGCGATTTTAATGATATCTGGTGGTGATGGGAACTACATAATAAAATATATTCTTTTTCAGAGGAGTGTTCTAAGATCAAAATCATAGTGCTTGGTCAGCCAAAAGCCTGTCCTATATTCATGACGTTTGACCTATTTTTCTCAAACCTACTAAGCTTCTTTATGAACTTTCTTTCTTTCCTTCCTACAAATTGGGATAATTTCGGAGAAATAAAAATCGTTTAGAATGGCCGGAACTATTTTCACGGGGGCCAAACACTTCCTCCGGGATTCAAAATACGAGTAGTGTATTATTCAGAAAAAGAGTATATTTTGTCATGGGGAATCCCTCAACGCCTCCACCAAATTGCATTGTAATTGGAAAAAAAAATGATCTCTGTTTAAATGTCGGAACGATTCTCACAGCCCCCCTGATAATAGTTTGGGACGTTCTTAAACAAATGATATTACTGCTATTTTAATCATATTTGGACGATGGAGTACTTAAACTTTCATAAAGAAACTTATTAGGTTTTAGGACAATAAGTTAAACTTAGACTGCAGGGAGAGCTCAAAGTTGATCATTTGCTGTGACTTTGGTCTATAATATTTTGTTACAAAAACGATGAGGTGTAACCATTTAACACCTCGAAATTTAATTTAAAACGGATAAAAACTGTTCATTATATAAAGGCTAGAACTATCCTCAGTTAAGCGATATTGCAGTGGTCAGTTTATTGGTTAGTTATGCGACACTGTAGCTACACTTTTTACTTGAACGTACCCTAAAATTACCATTACTCCATTATGAATCTAAGTTGTAACCAGAGACTGACACTAGATTGTGGTGCTAATGCAACTAGTTATGGAAATGATAGGAAATGTTAATATAAACTTATTCTGAGTTGGTGAAATATACTGCAAAAGGATGAAAATCTTGGCCAAATTAACTCAGTCAAAATGTGTTACAAGACGGTATTTTAAAAAAATTTAGGAAAAAACCCTAAGAAATATGCCAAGATATTGCTACAATATATATTCCTGACGTGATACGTATCTAAAGAAAAAAAAATCTCAATTGCCAGTCTTAAAAGCCGTGCATCACGTCCATAATACAGCCCCTTGGATAACTGGGCCATTTTTTAGTCTGTCTGATGCTAGGGTAAGGTGCGATTACCCCGGGCGGCAGGGTAATTGATTCATTATGGCCAAAAACACGGAAGTGCTCAGTGAAGAACAGAACAGTCGACACGAGTGCTGAGGTGGAGCATGTCACCTATATTAAAAATGAATGAATTTTCTCTATTTCTGTCATTGCCTGTTGCTCAATTTAGGAATGGAAAGTCTCTCTCTCTCTCTCTCTCTCTCTCTCTGTTTGTGCTATAAGATTACCTGAGCTTTTCTTTCCAACCGGCCCCTTATCATTCTGTCTCTCATCTCGCTTTATTTTCTCTTTCGTCTCGGTCATTTTCTCTTTATTATCCTTATTCTCTCTCTCTCTCTCTCTCTCTCTCTCTCTCTCTCTCTCTCTCTTTCTCTCTCTCTCTCTGCTCTTCTCTAGTCTACTTCGCTCTCTGTTAGAATCTTATTATCTTAGCATCTCCACAGAGGTACCATTGTCATTTCACATCATCAGCGATCTTATTCCCACAATTACTCCCCTTTTTCGGTTTCTTTCTCTCCTCTCCTCTTTTTCCACTTTGTCTATCAATAAATCTTCTCTCCTCTCATGCTCGCATGTATTTTTCTTCCCTCCCTCTTCCCATCACATCATTCATCATTCCTCTTCTCACTTCCATTGTATTTTCCTTTAGCCTCTCTCCACATCGACTCTCCTCTCCTCCACTTCTCGCATCCCCTTCCTCCTTCCCCTCCCCCCTTCTCTGCTCTCGCTTAATTTGCTATATGTTAACGGCTCCCCAGTGAAAACAGCCTCAATCCACCTCATCAGAGCTCTTATTCGTACAGTAATCTCGCTTTTCAGAATTCTATCTAGGTATGGTTTGTCGCAAAAACGCTGAGTTTGCCGTCATTCTCAGCTTACTGCGATGGCCATTGTATTGCTTTTTGTCTAAATCTTTTTATCAATCTATCAACAGGCAGATAAAGATAGATAAGGATACATATGTGGATTTATTGACTATAGGACTGATTGATTAACAGACAGATAGACAGATTGACTGAGGGTAGAGAGAGGTCGATATCCATATACAATTTTTTTATTGGAGGGTATTCGTGCTGGAAGATATTTCGTGATAACATTATGAAAATATGGAGCTGAGTTTTTTGCGATGCCGAGTTTATGATGGTCCCCAGTTTCTTAGTAGTAGTAGTAGTAGTAGTAGTAGTAGTATTTCAGTGCCGTTATAATGAGCCTAACAGGGAGTGAATCCTTGTGAATTTTAGGAAGTCCCTACATAATAGCTCTTTCTAAAAATCACAAGGACTCACTCTCTCTTGGGCTCATCATAGCGGCATTTAAACTGTCAGAATTTTAGTGTTTATCTTATTTTATTGGGGAGGAATTTTTGTCTTATTAATTTTTAGTGGTGGAATATTTTCTTGACCATATTTCTTTCCTTCTTTTTTTGTGTGTGTGTGTGTGTGTGTGTGTGTGTGTGTGTGTGTGTGTGTGTGTGTGTGTGTGTGTGTGTGTGTGTGTGTGTGTGTGTGTGTGTGTGTGATGATATCCGTCATATTTTCTTCCTGACTGATTGACTTTCACGGCAATTTCGTAAAGCACGGAAATTTCCGTAAAAATTTTCCTTTGATGTTAGAGACATTTTAATAAAGGTCTTCGTTAATCTTTTAAATGCTGTCGTATTTTTCATGTCTTCCTGTTTTAATTGTTCTCTTTGCAGGATGATGATGTTCATGTTATATCATCACAATAGTTGTTTTTCTGACATTTATCACCGTAATTTTCACGGTTTTTCTTGTTGGGTTTAGTTTTTTCATGGTGGGAATATTGCAATGTTTTTTAGTAGGGATGTTTCCATTGCTTAATTTTTTTTATGGAAGGCAGATTTTAAGAACAGATAGAAAGTTTACTGGCATCTTTCAGGGTTATTTTTCAGGATAAGGAAATTTTCATGACCTTCCATTCATAATGAATTTCGAATAATCGTCAATTTAGTTTTGTGCTGTTTTTCCTTGGTCGGTTATTATTAGAAGACTTTTTTCGTGACTGAGGAAGTTATTTGGAGAGTTTCAATGATGGAAGCTTTATCACGGTGATCAATTTTTCAAGATAAGTTTTTCTTCGTGGGCAGTGCTTCATGAAAGAGTTTGCCATTGAACTCGTCGTAGAGACTTCGGCTCACAAGGCGCTAAAATTTTCACCATAGTCATATTCACAAAGTCTATGCTGGTATCTCATACATATTTTTTCAAAACGTGCATCGTTGGTGTATCTTTGGGAAAAAAAAAAAAAAAAAGCACGCTGTGAAAATCATCAGATATTTGATTCCGCTTCGCCTCTGCAAATAACCCAAGTGAAAAGCAAATACCTCCCCTTATCCCGAATCCGCTCATCCCCACCATCATCCTATTTCCTCTCCTTTCTTCCCCACCATTCTCTTTCCACATTGTCTCACCCCTCCTGAATGCCCCTCCACCTCCCTCCTCCAACTCCCTCCCTTTTCCTTCCTATCTTTCACTCTTTCCCCTCTTCCACCGTTTCATTACTCACTCCCCTCACCCTCTGTTCCCCTATCGCCCGATCTTCTAACCATCCTTCTCCCACCCCCTCCCTCCCCTTATGTAACACGCATTCTCCCCCCGTTTCTCCGTCTCCTCCCCCACTACACTCAGGTAAATCACTCTTTAATCTGAAATCGGAGGTATTGTTATTAAAGAGAAAGTTAGGTTTGGTCTTCATACACTTTGTAGATCAGAGGTGTTGCCATGTGTCTGTAAGGTGGGAGGAAAGGTGAGAAGGGGAGAAGCAAGGGAGGGTAGGGGAGGACAGGGGGAGAGAGACTGAGGAGGGAGGAGGGAGAATCAAGGGAAGAAAAGGGGAGGGAAGAAAGCGAAGAGGAATTAATGGGAGGAGAGGAGGAATAAGGGAACGAAAATGGAGAGGGAAAGGAGAGAAGGAGAATTGAGAGTGGTACTCAGAATGGTGGAAGTAAGAGAAGGAAGATTCTGGGAGGGAAGAGAACTGAGTAAAAGACAGGGAAGGAAAAGGGACAGGAGTGGGATACGGAGGAGGGGGAGTGAGGAGAGGGGAAGTGTGAGTCAAAGGAGAAGAGGGATATTGAAGAATGGGGAGTAGAGGAAGAGTCAGGGAGGAAAAAGAAAGGAAGTGAGAGTCAGGGTGGGTAAAGAAGGAAGTGAAATTCATGGGATGGGATGAGAGTCAGAAGAGAAGAGAGTGAGAAACAAGGAGAGGAAGGGAGGAGAACGAGAGTCAGCAGATGGAAAGGGATGGGCGGAAACTGGCTTAGTGATGAGGAGGAAAAGAAGAGAAGGATGAAATGAGAGGAAAAGAGAAAGTGGTGATGATGGACGATACCAATGGAAATGAAAGAGAGAGAGAGAGAGAGAGAGAGAGAGAGAGAGAGAGAGAGAGAGAGAGAGAGAGAGAAATGATTGAGGAAAGAATGTCATGCTTCTTGTGTAAGGTAAGTAATGGTGTTTTTGTGGCTGGGATGCATTTTAGGGTAGAGAAAAGAGGAAAGGCGATGAATGGGAAAGAATTGGGGAAAACGAAGGAAGAAAGTAGAGAAAGTGGAGAGAAAGTAATGAAAGGAGAAGTGAAAAGCAGATGAAAATGAGAGAAAGTGAAAGAGATGGACGAAACGAGAGAGAGAGAGAGAGAGAGTTATATTAAATATAGGTTATTGACTTTCCGCTTGAGTGCCACTCCGCGATGCGATGGTGTTGAAGAGGAGGAAAGGAGAGAGAGAAGGAGGAATGAAGGAAGGAGAGATGGAAAATAGAAGGAAAGAATAAGAAAGAAAGAGGAAAGGAGAAGGGATTAAGAGAAAATGACGGTGGTTATGATAAAGTATTATAATTAGCCTAAACTGAAGAACAGGTAGTATTAGTAATGATGCAACGCCAGGCTTATCTAAATGTGAACCCAGTGGACTGCAGGGTGAAGTTGCCCTAATCCTGCAGTCCAACATCCTCCTTTCAGGGGGATAGGAGGGGAGATAAAGGACGTTTTCGTAACCTGTCAAAGGAGCCAACCGGTTATATCAGTGCCATCGCATGAAGGCGTCCCTCTCCGGCACTATAACAGCAGGTAAACCAGTACAACATACCTTATGTGTTGACATCAAGAGACAGCGTCAGAACTCAGGAATGGTCCATTAGGGAACTGCAAGGCAAAAATTACTACTGAAAAAAAGTATGTAAAGAAGAGAGCTCACAGATTGCATACCTCCGCCGAGATTCCAACGTTCAAGGTTCAAGTGGCTGCTTTGACCTTGATTTATTGACATGGGTTTGAGGTGATACGTTTAATAAAACTGAAGGGCTTTCTGCAAATAACTTTATGGTCTTCGTCCCCCATTCGAAAGATATACATTTTCTAGTGATTTTCTTATTTTTAATGACCCTAACCTTTCCATTACCCTGACCTTACATTGACTTAAATCTTACATTGACCTTAACCTTACCTTCACCTTCTCTTGACCTTAACCTTACTTTGATCTTAACTTTACCTTGACCATAACCTTACTTTGATCTTATCTTGACAAGCTTACCTTGAACTTACTTGACCTTAACCTTACCTTGACCATAACCATACCTTGACCTTAACCTTACACTGATCTTAACCTTACCTTGACCTTAACCTTGCGCTGATTAAAACCTTACTTTGACCTTATCTTGACCTTAGCCATACTTTGACCTTGTCATGACCTTAAACTTACCTTGACCTTCCCTTGACAAACTTATCTTGACCTTAACCTTACCTGGAGCTTACCTTGACCTTAACCTTACCTGGACTTTGCCTTGACCTTAATCTTACCCTGACCTTACCTTGACAACTTTAAATTAACCTTAACTTGGTCTTACCTTGGCCTTAGCCTTACCCTGACCTTAACGTTATCTTGAGGTTACCTTAATCTTAATTTTACCTTAACCTTAACTCTTACCTTAACCTTACTCTTACCTTGACCTTACCCTGACCTTGATTTTTACCCTTTATGCCCAATATTTAATCCCATGTTCCTTGGATGGTCTTTGATAACTACATTTAGAGGTGATGCAGTTAAAATCAATACTTCAAATAGCGCATTACACAATCTTTCAACCTACAGACGGTTCTATTCAGCTAAGGGGATATTACGTATGGTAGAGGACTTGAAGGCTGTATCCAACTTCAGTTCGAAGAGTCTCTCCTGAGCTCGAGAAAATCAGCAGAGAGCAAGATTATCAAAATACATCATCGGATGCCAGCGGTTAGTAGAATAGTAGTAGTAGTAATAGTAGTAGTAGTAGTAGTAATAGTAATAGTAGCAGCAGAAGTAGTAGTAGTAGTAGTAGTAGTAGCAGTATTCGTCGTCGTCGTAGTAGTAGTAGTAATAGTAGTAGTAGTAGTAGTAGTAGTAGTAACCCCAGACTCATGTCAATGTGAATCCAGTGGGCTGAAGACTAAACTAATCTTCTTCTGCAGTCCACCATCTTCCTTTTCGGGGATAGGAAGGGGATAGGAAGGGAACGGAGGGACGTTTGTATGACCAGGCAGCAGAGCCACCCAGTCATATAGGTGCCACCAAGTAAAGGTGTCCCTCTCCAGTACCATTCCAGGGGTTAAAGCGTTGATACAAAGCAAAAACTAAGGTTACTCCTTCTCCATGTTCTTTATTTTCTTCTTTTGAAAATTTTTACAGTAAGAATAGAATTACAAATACTGAACCAGATTTACGGGATTTAACCAATATTGGTCATGTACAAGGTGAATGTATAATCTCGTTGCTTCTTTGTCTTCTTCTTCTGCAAATATGAACTAAGCACAAGAGGCTTGTCTACTCCTTACCCTTGTTGTTTGTCTTTCCTGAAAAAAATAAAGGAAAAAAAGAAAAGGAACCGGAGCATATTTAGTGTCTCATCTTGTTTTCCATCTCTCCTCCTGGAGTACATATGAAACTAGGGAAAAAAAAGAAAAAGCCCCTGTTTAGAGTACAACTCTCATGTGTGGGGAGGCTCCCCACATACTGCTCTTCTCAATAGGGTGGAGTCAAAGGCTATTCGTCTGATCAACTCTCCTCCTCTTACTGGCTCCCTTCAACCTTTGTCTCTTCACCGCGTTGTTGCCTCTTTATCTCTTTTCTATCGCTAATTCAACGGTCACTGCTCCTCTGAACTGTCTGCTTGCATTGCATTCCTCCATCTCTACGAAGGGCGCGTAGCACCCGTCTAACAACAAACTTTCATCCCATTGCTGTCCAACTTTCTAGTGCAAGAGTTAACCGTTACTCTCAGTCCTTCATTTATGCAACAGGTCAACTCTGGAACTGTCTCCCTCTGCCTGTATTTCCTACTTCCCATGATATCCCGTCAGTGTGTCCAGGCATCTCGCAATGAATGGATCTTGAATTTGCTCTCTTTTGTATTGTTTCTGTTTCTTTCTTGGAGGGAACTGTTTTGCGGGCTCAGCCTTTGGTTCCTTCTTCTTCGCATAAAAAAAAAAAAATACTCTTTCCCTTGACCCCAGACCTCTCTCTCTCTCTCTCTCTCTCTCTCTCTCTCTCTCTCTCTCTCTCTCTCTCTCTCTCTCTCTCTCTCTCATAATGTTATACTACGTATGTTATGGTAAGGTAAGTTATCTCTGTGTTATGTTGTATTAGGTTAGGGTAGTTTAGGATAAGTTATGTCAAGCTATGTTATTTTGTGTTAAGTCAGGGTAAGTTAGGTAAGGACAAGTTATGACAAGCTGTGTTACCTTATATCATGTCAGTGAAGAGTACGTCAGGGTAGAGTACGTTATGCCAAGTTAAGTAATTATTTCCGTCACCGAAGTAGGACGAAAGTTCTGTATTCACCAGTGTCCGTTTCTTTGGCTGTTTGTGTACAAACCATCTCAAATTGTTTTATTGGGACTTCAATAAAATCTAGTGTACTGGTAGGCAGTGGGACAAGGGAGAGTGGGTTAGGTTCTGAGGTGGATCCGGATTAGGATGCAGGACTAAATCGTAGGTTTTACCGGCGTTGGTGGAGGTATCCTCTCTTTAGAACTGTGTAACAGAGCAAACTGAAACTGTAGATTTAACTAAGTGAATCCGCGAAAGTATTCGTCGAACAGGGAAGAGGAATTTCAACAGTAAATCATGAATTTTGCTGCGTTGGCGGGGGTATACGCTCTCTGGGTGCTTTCTAGTCTTATGTTGTGTTATATCCTACTGGGTTATGCTGCGACATGTTAGTCTTAAGCTCACCAGAGAGGCCTTAATACATGCGTCATCATGGAACACAGCAGCATTCACATTGTCTCCTCCCTCCCTTATTGCCGTCTCTCCCTCAAGTGTTAGACTAGGTTAGGTTAGGTTGGGTTAGGTTAGGTTATGTTGGCAGATAAGCAAAACTGAACTGAGCTTAGGACAAGTTAGGATAAAGATAATCATCTAATAAGAAGTCTTGTCATAATGCATATGTTTTTGTGGGATACTGCAGCATTTACACCCTGTCTCCTCCCTCCCGTATCACCGTCTCTCCTGTAAGTTTATGGCTAGGTGAGGGTAGGTTAGTTAAGTTAGATTAGTTTAGGTAAGGTTAGGTTAGGTTAGGTTTGGTTACGTTAGCAGATAAGCAAAACTGAGTTGAGCATAGGCTAAGTCTGGTTAAAGATCACCTAATTAGAAGTCCTGTATTAATACATGTGTTGTTGTGGGATACTGTAGCATTCACACCCTGCCGCCTACCTCCCCTGCCGCCTACCTCCACTGCCGTTTCCCTACCCTTCCACCTGCTTCCCCCGTCGCCTGCCTCACCTGCTGCCTGTCTCCTATGTCACCTGACTTCCCAGCGCTTGACTTCTCTTCCGCCATCCTTCCCTGCCGCCTGCCTCCCCTGCCACCCGTCTTGTGCGCCACCTTCCCCTCCTGTCGCCTACCTCTCCTGTCGCCAGCCTCTCCTGCCACATGCCTCCTCTTCTGCCTGCCTTCCCTGCCATCTGTCTGCCCTGCAGCCTGCCTGCCCTGTCGCCTGCCTAACCTGCTGTCTACCTCTCCTACAGGTGTACCCGCAACCAGGTAATGAAATCACAGTTGCCGGTATCAGAGTACACAGCCACTCAAAAAACTCTCTCTCTCTCTCTCTCTCTCTCTCTCTCTCTCTCTCTCTCTCTCTCTCTCTCTCTCTCTCTCTCTCTCTCTCTCTCTCTCTCTCTCTCTCTCTCTCTCTCTCTCTCTCTCTCTCTCTCTCTCTCTCTCTCTCTCTCTCTCTCTCTCTCTCTCTCTGTTTACTCCTTTACCCCACGACAACAGGACCCACCACATAAGACAAAAACCGTAATACATAAGCTTTACAAGTTAGAATGCGCTTCGTCTGCTTAGATTTGCTTTAAGTTTTCATTGTTCTCTTTTCCGTGTTTACCGTTCTTACCCCACGACAACAGGGCCCCGACTCACGAAACATAAATCGTAATCAGTATCGCTGGACACGTAAGAAGCGGTTGGTGTTGCTGCCCCGGCGATTTACGAGGCGATTTATTTCATGGGGGAAGCAAGTAAGCCGGATTCTCAGGAAAGATTTCGCAGTGACTGAAGGTGTGATATGTCCCCACCTCCTCCTCCTCCACTACCTCTCCCACTTCTTCCTTCCCCTTTTCTTTCCCTTCTCATTTCACTCTGGCTTTCCCCTTGTCCCATCTCTTTCCTTCTCTCCTTTCCTCTTCTGCTCCTCTTTCCTTCCCTCCGTCGTTCTCCTACCTTTCTTCTCCCTCTTTCCTTTCCTCTTTCCTTCCTTTTGTCCCTTCCCCTTTTTTCATCCATCTCTGTCTCATTTCCTTCCTCTTTCCCTCCATTCCTTTCATTTCTCCTCATCCCTGCCCTCTTACACCGATCCTTTCTTCTCTTGTCTTCTCCGCATTCCCTCCCTCGCTTCTTTTTCTCTTTCCTTTTCTTTTCTTCCCCTCGTCCCTTTCCCTTCACCTATTCTCTTTTTCCCTCTTTCCGTTTTTTGACCTTCTTACGCCTCCTTTTCTTCACCTTCCCCACTTCTTCTGACCCCTCTCTGCTTTCTTCTCACCCTACCCCCCCATCCTTTTTTTCCTTCTCATTACCCCCCAATTCCACTTCCCATTCGCCTCTCTTCTACTCCCCTCACCAACATTCTCTCCCTCATCTACTGCTTTCTCCTCACCTCTCATTCTTCCCTCTTACCCCTCCCCTTCCTTCTTCTCTCACAGTTCCCTCTTTTCCCTCCACCCCTTTCCAGTCCCTTTCCCTCCGTTACCATTCCCTTATACCCATACCCACCCCAACTTACACTCAATCCACCCCTCACTTCCCCCTTGCTTTCCTCCTCTTCCCCTCACAATACACTCTCCTCTCCTCTTCTCTCAATCTCTCTTTCGTTCCCAAATCATCCTAATCGACATTTTTTTTTCCTCACTCTTTTCATTTGCATGAAACGCTTTGTTTTTTGTTTTTTGTTTTTTTTCCTTTCATCACTCCCTCTTCCCCCATCTTGTGTTTGTAACTACCCACCTTTTTTGTTGCTTTATTCTGTTCTTCTTTTCTCCAACTTTCGCTTATTTCATTATTCATTTTCGGATACCTAATTAAAAACCTATCGACTGCACAAACCATTGCGGCATTTAATTGAGGTGAAGTTCCAACCTTCCCTTACAATACGAATAAAAAGAGTCGATGTTACTTCCCGGTCCCTAACTGTGATGCTGGGAGAAGAACAAGAGAGAGAGAGAGATGAACTTTCTCCACAATAGCCTGACCCGCCCGATAACTGAACCTGGGTTCTTCCATTCGTGAGCTTGACGTGCCAACAATGCACCATTGAGTCTCCCACCCCCCTTCCTTTCTCGATGCATTTCAGTCTTCTTACATTATCTTTGGTGCTAATGAGAGACGCCTTCATGTGACAGCACTGCCATGACCAGGCGGTGGAGCTGCTTGGTTATACAAACGTCCCTCAGTCTCCTCTCTCTTCCCCAGTGAAAGATGAACTCCAGAAGGGCAAATTCATTCTACAGTCCACTGAATTTACGTTCACATGAACCTGCGGCTACGGCAGCTACTACTACTACTACTACTACTACTACTACACTGATCCTCCTAGTAGTTTCTCTCTCCCTCTCTCTCTCTCTCTCTCTCTCTCTCTCTGGGCAGCAAAGAAGGAGAATGAATGGAACAAGGAACTTAAACACTGAATCCTGAATGGCTGCCCTCCCACCAGCCCAGTTCCACCTTAAACTAATCACAGACGCTCCCCTTCTCCCTCCTGCTGTACATCTCACACGGTTGCCTGCCTCCAGAGCCGCCTGCAGGACGGGCACAAAAGAACTGTTCTAAAGCGACAAAGAACAATTATTGTATAGCTGGTAAGGTGTAGCCAGAATGGAGGGTTGATCTGACTAATAACCAAACAAACTTTTTCCCACCGCGTAACTATGGCTCATCGAATTCCACACAAACTACTACTCTGGCCCAGTTCCCTCACATGGAGACAAACAGAATGTAGTATATTTACGATAAAAAAGTACACCTTCAACAGACGCTTTGTATGCACTTTAATTTACATCAGTATGGACTTTTCAGACGAAAGAGTTATAATCTAACACGAAAACTGTGATTTTTGAGAAGATACATGTTCAGTTAAAACCATTTCTGTATGACGACGCACCAAGTCGGGTTGAAATTGCTGAAGCAAATATCTAAAGGACATTTGCAGTGGGGAGATAGTCCAGATCGATTCCAAGCTGCTGTAAACTTCTCTATAAACAGTAATTACAGTATGAAGAGGGTTCAAGTCTGGCCGAAACTGCCGTGTCCTATCAATAAAGCTTTCCTTTTATGAGCAAATTTCTTCCACAAGTTATAAAAAATTCTGATATTATTATGGATTGGAAAAAACACGACCCAGGCCATAGCTTGTTCATAATACGGCGAATTTGTAGCATTTCTTAACTCATTCAGTGATTGGAGAACTGGTCTGGTTTTCAAGTCATAAAGGATAGGAAATATTGACGAAATCGTGTAAGGAGAACTGTGAGATATTTATGTATATGGGAAAAGCACAAGGCATATAAACATAGGCTATGGAACGAAATACATAACAAAAAATTGAAGGAAAATTGCTGAAGGCTGTGAAGAATTTTTAAACTCTTAATAGACGAGCTAATCTTGGGGGAGGCGGTGGCTCAATCGGTAGAGAGGTGGCTTGCGGTCCTACCGGACCCAGGTTCAAATCCCGCTGGGGCAGGGAACAGTTTAAGGATTTGAATTTCATAAAAATCAGGCTTTACTGATCTACCAGAAGACCCGCCGACATGTCGTAAAAATACCCCCGCTAATACCAATACACCAGTCCTGTATGAGACAGCCCTAGCATGTATTCAGTATGGACGGTGGGTGTTAGCGCCGAAGTGGTGACATGCAGAGGTGTGCGGTACGTAGGAGGACTACTGGGCCTTGATAGCAGGCTGTGAAGCCTATGCCCAGAGTCGGTCACATAAAAAAAAAAAAAAAAAACTTTGTTTCAGCTAACGCCAAATGAGTCATAGGAGCTTCAAAATTTTAATACCGGCACCATTAACCTTCTTATAATTAGTACAACACTACTACTCAATTCCAGTTCACGCCAGACGATATTTTTTCGTTGAGAGTGGGGATAGGAGTCTATGAGTGTTAATACCGACAGCACAGCATATGTAGGAATAAATGATGGTCTGAGTGTGCAGCATCAGTATTGGAGGGAAACAAGGCCAGTTTACATGCCCAGAATTTTATTTTATTTTATTTTTTATTTATTTTTTTTTTTTTGTACACTGTAGAGTATTCCATGCATATACATGAATGAGGTTATGCAGTTCCTGGCAACGAAACTGATGAAAAATGGAGTGAAATGATTTGTAGCAGTAGCAATACTTGTAGCAGAAAAGTTATTAGTGGTAGTGGTGGCTGTAGTAGTAGTAGTACTACTACTACTACTGCTACTACTACTACTTTTTTTTGTTTTAATCACCTCCATCCATTGGGGAATCATATTGTGAAGATCAAAACCAACCTTCCTAATACAGTTCACCATTTGGAGTTGTAATGTGAGGGTTAACACTAACCCTCATATTACAATCCGTTGGTCCCAAGCACGCCAACGGCTGTGGTTACCAACCATCTCCTATTACTTTTATTACTTTACTTCATATTCATTAATATTATAGTGCTAATAAGGACATTAATCTATTGGAGTCGCTGGTCTATGCGACTCTTGACCACAGTAGCTTCGTAATCTATACCCGTAAAAGAGACAGGCCTGAGGGCTGATGATATTGTGCCCCTGAGACATGCAGACTTCACGAGGGAGAATGACAGCCGATATCTCACCCAGGACATAACAGAACTCTACGGTTATTGTTTCTTCTCAAAAAGAACCTCTGCCAGTCTCGAATAGAATCTCACCGCCTCTGGACCCATCCCACCTGATGTGAATACACGGGGAGTGAATCGACCGTGGTCCACATGTTGGATCCTTTCTTGGTAGTTTTTTTTTGTTTGTTTCTTGTTTATTCCTTTTGGGTGCAGCTTCGAGAGACAGTTCACGATGACATGCTTCCATGGGATCAAATATCCTAATGTCAAAGAACGCCCTCTGCCCATGTCTCCAGAAAACCTCGAGCACTGACATCCACTCTTGCATCATTTGATGAGTCTGCTGTTCTGTGGGTGAAGTGCTTGCTGTCTAGGGGTACCAGAGCGTAACATCATGGCAAATTTCCTGCAGCATTTTGGCAGTGAGGTTGCGTACTTCATCGTGTCGGATGCAAACAAAACCTCCCTTCTTGGAAACCAATGCATGGTTTGCATCAAAGGCAGTACCACAGGCACAGTGTTGGGATAGGTTTTCTATTGGCCACTCATATCTCAAGGCTATGGCGTCAATAAATTCTTGTTTGTTGAAGTGAAAGCCTTTTGCCTGATGAGGCAGGGTAGTCAGCCAGTTCGATGCCCTCCTGTGCAATTTCAGCTCTGCTGCACTGGACTGGTGTTAGTTGTTCGGTTATGTGCTGCGGTTGGTCCTTTTCTCTTGCTTCTCATTCCTTGCTTATCTGTGTCTTTATGTCTTTCTGCCTTTGGTGGTTGATTGCACTCGTCTCAACTTGGGCGCAAATCTTTTGTGACAAGGATTCGGTGAGCCTGAGAGAATTTCTGTGTTTGTAGCTTGCCACGGCTGCTAGATTTATAATGCCAAGGCCTCCCATCCTAGGTGGTAGTGCTAGAAGATCCCTTTCTTCTGGTGTGGGGATGTGGCCATTGGTCAGAGATGAGAGGAATGAATATCTTATAGCATCCTCCAGTGGTTGTAGCAGCAACTCGATGTCTGCTATGGTCCTCATCACGAAGGTCCACTTGTGCTTTACATCATACGTAAATGCGCTGGATGCTGCATGGGGTTCTGTTTTTTCGTGGCTGGATAATACATGAATTTCTTCTATGTATGCCTTTACATTATCACGCACATACTGGTCTTTGAATTCCTTAGTTCTAACCACAGCACCTAGATGCCTCTGACCTTCCTTAGTCACTACAACGTTTTTGTATCGAAAGGCCTCCTATGCATCTTGACAGTGAGCTGGTTTCACAATCAAGATGGACTTACTTGCATTAGGGCAGTAACCTATTTCAGGACCATGAGATGTTACAAAGTCCCACTATTTCCTTACATCCTCCATCTTGCCAGCACCTATGAGATCATCTGTATAGGCTACTTATTTTACACTGGTGGCCTCGTATTTGATCTGTTGTTGCAGCACCGTCATAGCCAGGGCGTATATTGTCATGGCAACGGGATCCCCCTGGGTAATTCCTTCTGTGGATTGAATTACACTGACATCCTGAGCAGCTGTCTTACCCACAAAGTAGAGGTCTGTTGGACCTGTGAGATAATTTGCATAGGCTACTTATTTTACACTGGTGGCCTCGTATTTGATCTGTTGTTGCAGCAACGTCATAGAGAGGGCATATATTGTCATGGCAACTGGGTTCCCCTGGGTAATTCCTTCTGTGGATTGAATTACACTGACATCGTGAGCAGCTGTCTTACCCACAATGCAGAGGTCTGTTGGATCTTTGTAGGTGTTTTCCACATATTGGGCAAATGCTGGTCATTTAACCTTGATATTGTGCAGCACTGCCTGCCCGTCGATGGAATTAAATGCGTTTGAGGCATCAACTAATAATACTGACCGACAGCCCTCTTGCTCAGATATTTTCCTCATGGAGTGAACTACTGCCTCACTTTCTGCCTGTTGGCCTGCGCACACTTGGAGGTTGCCAACTACCTACTTCACATCATCTTCCTATAACCCGTCTTCAGACTTCACCCACCCCGATGGGCCTACATCCAATATTCTTATCAAGGGTGATTAGTCTGCAAGCTGTCAGTGCTTCGATGTTGCTGCACTGACTTGAAGCCAGCTTCCTCGAAATTGAGGCAATGGTGTTACACAGGTCTGTTGCTGCCTCTCCAGACTTGATGTTACTGAGGACCACTCGCCAAGAGTGTGCATCCAGGCCTTACGGTCCTGCCCCTCCCTGTGTGTGCATTGCCTTCCTCCACACCATACCTCCAGTTATCCTGTCATATATGATGGGATTGGGAGGAGTGTAGTTCCCGTCAAGCTTTGACTGAGCACTTGCATGTCGTGCAGTTGGGTGTTTTTCTTTTAGTTGTTGCATTGTTTCTTTTGTCAGGTCAAGTACTCCATTTGGTGATTCAGCTGACTGAGATCTTGTCGCCATCGAGACCTTCCCCTGTCTCATCTTGTTGCCAAAAATCCTTTCCACATCGTTGGTGTTGTAGTGTCTTCTGCCTCGGTTGCTTATTCTCATCTGCAAGGTCCTTGCTTCTTCAAGTAGGTTGTCGATTTCAATCTTTTCCATGTTTCAGCCCACCCTTGGATGACCTTAATATTTTCTGCAATGCTTGCTCTTGGGTGGGTCTTGTTGAGGAAGAGATGTGGTACAGTGCAAGGAACTTACGAGAGAATGAGGCAATGAGTGAGTTATTATTGTTATTGGCTATTAGGCGAGTGATATTCCTACTGTTAAGGAGGAGGAGCAGTAGTAGTAATAGTTGTTGTTGTTGTTGTTGATGTTAAGGTCCCGGATTCATCTAAAATATGAACTCGATGGAATGCATGCTGCAGCTGCCACATTTCTGCTGTCCTCCATCCTCGTTTTGAGGGGATAGGGAAGTACTTGAAGGACGTTTGTATAACAAGACAGTTGAGTCACCCGGTTATATCAGTGCCACCACACGAAGGCATCCCTCTCAAACACCTGAGGAATGGTGAGAGAGGGAATTCAGGTTAATCCGTAGACTGCACAGCACCTTGTCATTCAGCTGTCAGATTCTCTTGTGTTGCGGCAACGGCTCAGTCAGTCTTAATAATGTCTTGCCTCAAAAAACTGCTGATCAACCATGCAATCAATGGACATGGGCATGGAGAGAGAAAGAGAGAGAGAGAGAGAGTACCAAGTTGTTATATTTGTTGCTGTAGTTTGCAGTTTTGTGCCTCATATTGCCTGTTGCCGTTGTTGTAGTTACTGTTGTTGGTACTGCTACTCGTTATGATGAAGAGATCTGGTGATGTCAGGTCTCCAGGAGGACTTGCAGTGTTGACCCACTGCTTGCTTCTTTACTTGTGTTGCTATTCGCTGCTATTGTTGAGGAGAGCATTGCTTTGTTTGTGCTGCTTGTTTTAGTGTCTGTTATCGCTCCACTTGTGTTGTTTTAGTGTCTGTTATTGCCCCACTTGTGTCTGTCTAACATAACTCTTGCCCACCGTGTTTTTGTTGCAGGGTTTCCCATACTTCTCTCACTTTCAACTTTATCACCAACGTCCTCATGCATATCCAAGCTCTACCCCCTTTCTCACTTTTATTAAATCAGTCCACTTGTAGCTGTCTAGCCTAAACATTACCCACTGTGTTTCTGTCGAAGGCTTTCCAATACTTTTCTCATTTTCACCATTATCACCAGCACTCCATCCGTATACCCTTTCTTCCCCGTTCCCTTTATTTTCACCCCCAACCCCAATCATACCTACTTTATTTCTCGCCCTCCCATTTTTCTCTCATTTTCACCATTGCCACCAAGATCCCCCTGAGAATCCCCGATCTCTCTCTCTCTCTCTCTCTCTCTCTCTCTCTCTCTCTCTCTCTCTCTCTCTCTCTCTCTCTCTCCCAAAGCAACTCTTTTCCTTTTTATTATTATTGTTATTGTTTTTTAACGCCAACCCACCCAGTAACCAAGCTTATGTACCCCGGTGAAAACAACTCGAGTTAAGAGAAAAACTGGATAATTTAACTCACATTCTTTGTTAAATTTGAATTGGAAATGAGAGAGGGAATGGAGGAGACTGGGAGTAAGATGTGGAATTGCATCTGAAAGGGAGGAGTGGGATAAGGTTGGGGAAGATGAGGGAGGAAATGAAGGGGTAGGGGGATGATGGAGGGGGAAATGAAGAAGGGGCATGAAGGAAGGGTAAACGAGGAGGGGGATGATAGAGGGAGATATGAAGAAGGAAATGAAGGGAGAGGCGAATAATGGGTGGGAGGATGAGGGAGAGGGGGGTTGGATGGATGATGCAGGAAAAGTTTATGGAAGGGAAGATAAGAGACGAAATACGGAAGGAAAGGAGAGAGAGAGAGAGAGAGAGAGAGAGAGAGAGAGAGAGAGGTGAGGATGAAGGGGAAAAGTAGAGTCAACTGGGCTGTGAAAAGAGCAGCAGAATTCTCAAAGGAAATTATAAAGCGTCTCTGTCAAGTGGAGTTATCAGTCGTAATTTCATCCCTTCGTTAAAATTACGCGCTGTTGTGAAGAGGCTTATGTTTGACTATATCTAACATCTCTAGTTCGATAAGTCCATCCTAAGCTACATCTTACTGTCTGAAGTTAGCAAAAATCTGAAGGACGTTGTTATAGTAAACTGGTTAAGAAAAACGAAAGATTCTTATTTCATGAGTTAAAATCATCCTCAAATTTCTAGAACACAGCTAAATCAACTTAAGAAATGATATGGGGTATGGAGATTAATATTTCTAGATTTTGCTGCAAAACCGCTGATTTGCCAGAAATTCTACCATAGAGGAAGTCAGCCAGAGCGTCCAAGTACTAGAACTTGACTCTCCCGAAATTGTTCCACTTAAAATACAGACGAGATGCGTATAAATCCATCCTAGACAATTTGCCAGCCAACAAATCTCCAGGCCCAGACGGAATTTCTTCGATTGTTTTGAAAAAGTGTTCCCCAGAACTTGCCTCTGTTCTAGCTAAATTATTCAGACTATGCATACGTATTTTTCATTCCCTAATTCATGGAAAGAAGCCAATATCCACCTAATTCCAAAGAAAGGAAGTTCCTCTGACCCCTCTGATTACAGACCAATAGATGTCACCTCTTCTCTTGGTAAAGTATTTGATATTCAATTAATAAGCACATAGTTAACCATCTTGAATCCAACAACTTAATTAGTGATAGACAATATGGTTTTCGCCATGAAAGATCCACCATTGACATACTCAATCTCCTGACTCATACCATTCATCAATCAATCTACCTACATGGAGAAACTCATGCAGTAGCCCGTGATATTTCTAAAGCTTTCGACAGCGCATGGCACCGTTCCCTGCAGTCTGAACTCCCTTGCTATGGGCTAACGTCTTTTGTTCCTCTGCTTTCCTCATATCTCAGCGACAGAAAAATGAAAGTAGATGATGTATGTTCCACTTTCCACTCAATTAACGCCGGCGTGCACAAGGATCAGTTCTGGCGCCAACCCTGTTCCTGGTTCATATTAATGATCACTAATCTGTCGCCCACAATCCCATCCATTCATATGCAGATGACTCAACACTTCAAGTTAATTCACACTCAAACACCCATTTACAAAGTCTAATATTTCTACCTCTCAACTCAGTACAACCATCTCCATAAATCAAGATTTATCTACGATCAATGAATGGGGACAAAATAACCTTGTCTTATTTAATGCTAGGAAAACTAAATATATACAATTTACTAATGGACAGATATTGCCAGATTCGTATATTACCTTCAATAGTACTAATATTCCCATCTCCAAAAGTATTGAAATTCTCGGTGTCTCACTTAACAATGCTCTCAGCTGGACCTCTCATGTCAGATCACTTGCTAAAACCTCCTCAAAGAGACTAGGATTGTTGTACAAATTCCGTAACTTCTTCACTGACGAGCAGTTAGCTATAATTTGTAAGAGTCATGTGCTCTCTCAGCCTGAATATTGCTCACCCTTGTGGAATGGATGTGGAGAGGTTGCATTATAACAACTAGTCAAAATTCAGAACAAAGCTGCTAGAATTATTAATAACATTGCTATTATAAATAAACTACCCCCCTACAAGTAAGAAGGAATTTTGCCTCCCTTGCATTATTTTACAGGCATTTTTATTACAAATGCTCAGACGAAGTTGCTTCCATTGTGCCACCTCTCCATGCATTGCCTTGTCCTACACGGGCATCTGGTAGTGCTCATGACTGGAATGTCACATAGCCATATTGCGGAACTTCTCCCTATCAGAATTCTTTTATTCCCCGAACTGCATCTTTCTGGAACTTGCTTCCCCAGAGTTGTTTCCCCCCAAACTTCAACCTACAGATGTTCAAGTCCAACTGTTACAGATATTTTATGAATGGAGGACGCCAATAATCTGGTGTATGGATTATTATTATTTTTTAATTCATTTGTTTTTTCCTTCCTCTGTTCTGTTTGAGTGGTGTGTGGTGTGTGTGTGTGTGTGTGTGTGTGTGTGTGTGTGTGTGTGTGTGTGTGTGTGTGTGTGTGTGTGTGTGTGTGTGTGTGTGTGTGTGTGTGTGTGTGTTGCCAAAGTATCTTAAAATCAAGTGATCCAAACTTTGTGGTCAGTACCGCGGGTTATGTGGCATGTTGGTTAATAATTCCGGCGAAGATTCGATGATATGCTTTCATTTGCCCAAGGATTTCTGAACTATTATTTTTTAGAGAGAAAGAAAGTCAGAGGAAGGCAAAAGATACAGTGACACGCGGCAGGTGAAATCTTAAGACTTTCTTTTAGATTTTGGTGAAGCTACGATGATATCCTTCTGATAGCCAGAGCATTGCTGATTTAGTATTATAACTAGAAAGCATTCAGAGAGCAAATACCTACACCAATGTCGAATCCGGATCCGCCTCAAAATTTAATCAAATCTCTCCTGGCCTATGGCCCACCTTTCCACAAAATTTCATTGAAATTCATTGAGAACTTATATGGTGTGGGACACTTAGGATCCAGATTAGCCCCAATATTTAATTAATTCTTCCTTGGCCCATCTCCCACCCTTCCACAAAATTTAATTGAAATTCATTGAGAACTTATATGGTGTGGGACACAGGATGCGGATCCAGATCCGCCCCAATATTTAATAACTTCTTTCTTGTCCCATGGCCCACCCTTCCACAAAATTTCATCGAAATTCATTGAGACCATTTCGAGATATCGTGTGGACAAACAAACAGACAAATAAAGGTGGATACATAACCTCCAGCTTCGTTGGTGGAGGTAATGACGGCCGGCTCTACGCATTCGTGGGCGAAAGTTTTTTGTTTTTTTTATATTCTGTCTTCACCAGTCACATTTTACTGTGTGTGTGTGTGTGTGTGTGTGTGTGTGTGTGTGTGTGTGTGTGTGTGTGTGTGTGTGTGTTTCACTTACTTTTGAAGGCCTTTGTTTTTCGGTCATTTATACAGCTATTTCTCTCCAGCTTCCAATATATTTTCTGTCTCTTTCCCACTGCTATATATATATATAACTTTTTTCTTTTCGGTCCTCCTCCAACTAGATTCTATCACTACATTTTCCTGGTCAGCTAATTAACAATTTTCTCAGCTGAGTTATTGTATGTCTTCCTTACAATCTTTTTTTAAATTCCTCGGACGACTAAAACTTTCACATCCGTTCGTTAGGTCATTTAATTCACCATTTATCTCAGGCATCCTCTTGTCAGTGGGTGCAAGGATTGTATGGGTGAGGATGAAAGTAGGTATACAAGCATGGGCGATTGTATGTGTGTATGCTCCAACAGAGGATCGAGTGGCAAGAGTGAAAGATGAGTTTTGGGCGAGAGTAGCAGCATGTATGGACAAGTTTGAGAGGAGCGAGAGAGTGCTGTTGATTGGAGACATGAATGGCAAAGTTGGGAATGTACGAGTGGATGGAGTGGTTGATCAGTGGGGTGTGCCAGCTGAAGTAGATGGGAATTGTAGTGCTTTGGTGGACATCTGTGCTGGTAAGGGGTTGGCAATAGCCAACACCTACTTTCGTAATAAGATGATCCACCGGTATACATGGAGAGTAATGAGGAGGATGGATGGTGAACTTGTTGAACGAAAGGCAATGATAGACTACTTGTGTGTGGATGAGCGAATGAGAAGACAAGTGTTGGATGCAAGAGTGTGGAGAGGGTGGGGGAATGGAGTCTCGGACCATCACTTAGTGATGGCCAAGGTAGAGCTGCAAAGAAAGTGGTTGAGGAGACGAAGGGGAAGACAGGAGGAAGCAGCTCCTGTGAGAAGAGTGGAGAAATTGCAAGATAGTGAGAAAATGACAGAGTATAAGAGCATAGTGGAAGAAAGATTGGGAAGGTATGAGCTAGAGCAGATGGAAGGGGTGGAAGACGTATGTAAGACATTCATGGAAGAGATAAGCGCAGCGTGTGAGGCGGTTTGTGAAGTGAGGAGGAGATGCAAGGGTGTGAAGGGACAGCATGGTGGAATGATGAGGAGAAACGAGCTGTGGAACAAAAGAAGAAGGCATATGGTGAATGGTTGGCGAGTAGAGGTAGGGGAGAAGATGGGAGAGAGAGGAGAGAGGTATATGTGAGCAGGAGAAGGGAGGTTATGAGACTGGTGAAGGAGAGTAAGAAGAAAGTGGATGAAGAGTTTGGGAGGAATCTGAGTGTGAAATGGAGGGAGAGTAAGAAATTGTTTTGGAAGGAGGTAAAGAAAGTAAGGTAGTGTGAAAGGGGAAATAGTAGGGGAGTGAAAGATAGGAATAATAGATTGTTGGTGGAGAAGAGATAGAAATTGAGGAGATGGAAGGAGCACTTTGAGGATTTGTTGAATGTTGAGAGTGAGAGCAGTGTGAGTATAAGTGGTTGGGGAATGGCTGGGAGAAGAAGAGATGAGAGGAGGGAGGAAGAGATCAGTAGGTCGGAAGTAGTGGAAGCGATGAAGAAGATTAAGCTGGGAAAGGCCCCAGGAATTGATGGAGTGTGTGGTGAAATGCTTAGGTATGGGGGTGAGATTGTTGTGGAGTGGATAAGGAAGTTGTGTAGATTGGCTTGGGAAGAGGGAAGGGTTCCAGAGGACTGGAAATCAGGTATAATTGTTCCTCTGTACAAAGGAAAAGGGGAGAGAGAAGTATGTGGTAACCATAGGGGTATTTGCCTTCTTAGTGTGACTGGTAAAATATATGGTAGAATACTCATTGATAGGGTTAGGCATATGACAGAGGAGCTAGTTGGAGAAGAACAAGGGGGATTTAGGAAGGGAAAAGGGTGTGTAGATCACATATTTGTTCTAAGATGTTTAGTGGAGAAGTATCTAGAGAAGGGAAGGAAAGTGTATGCTGCCTTCATGGACTTGGAGAAAGCTTATGACAGAATAGATAGGCAAGGTATGTGGAAAGTATTAAGAATATATGGAGTGGAGGGGAAATTGTTGAGTGCTGTGAAGAGTATGTACGAGGGAGCTAGGGCTACGGTGCGAGTGGATGGTGAGCTGAGTGAGTTCTTTGATCTCAATGTGGGACTGAAACAGGGGTGTGTGATGTCTCCATGGCTGTTTAATATATATATGGATGGCGTTGTAAAGGAGGTGCAAGGTACGGCAGTGGATGTGGGGGTGGCCCTAATGAATGAGGGTGAGATTTGGAAGCTTCCGGTGTTGCTGTATGCTGATGATACAGTATTGTTGAGTGAAGATGAATGGGAGTTGCAAGGTTTGGTGAATGAATTTGGGACAGTGTGTAGGAGGAGGAAGCTGAAAGTTAATGTAATCAAAAGTAAAGTTATGGTGTTTGAGAGGAATGAAGTCACAGAGTGTGCAGTGAGGTTGGATGGTGAGGATATGGAGAATGTGAGTGCATTCAAGTACTTGGGTAGTGTGATGAGTAAGGATGGAACTTTGGGGGATGAAGTACGTGAAAGGGTACAGCAGGGAAGAAAGGTTGTTGGTACACTGAGAGCAGTGATGAGAAATAGGGAGGTGAGTATGGAAGTTAAGAAGTCACTGCATGATGGTATTGTGATCCCTGCCCTGACGTATGGAAGCGAGGCGTGGACCTTGCAAGAGGGGAACAAGTCAAGAGTGAGAGCAGTGGAAATGAGTTACTTGAGAGGAGCATGTGGAGTGACGTGGAGGGACAGGTTGACGAATGAAGAAGTGGAGGAACGTTGTGGGGTAGATGTGGATGTGGTTGAAAAGATTAGGAGAAATACACTGAGGTGGTTTGGACATGTGGAGAGAATGGAGAATGAAAGACTGACTAAGAGGGTGTATGTAGGTGAGGTGGAGGGAGGGAGAGGGGGGGGTAGACCGAGAATGAGGTGGAGGGATGGAGTTGAGAGGTATATGAGGGAGGGGGGGGTGAGTTGGGGGGAGGGTAGTCAAATGGTGGGTGACAGAGTGACTTGGAGGCGTTTTGTATGCGGCCACCCTTTGCGGGATTAGGGCGTCGGGGTATAGATGGATAGATAGATAGACATTCTCTACTCCTGCTGCCCTTATTTTGGCTTTTGCACTTCCCCTAAGCTTTACTTTTTCTGTTCGGGTGGTGGGTAATTTGATTAATCGTTCCTCAGTCCATTTTCCAAGTTTTTTTTTTTTTTAGCTTGTTCTTTCGTTGTAAATTTATCATCCTCCTTTTCCCTCGTCTTTCATGTCTCCTTCTACCATCATATTCTCTCATTCAAGCTTGAAACTTTTCACTTTCCTTTCATAGTGCAGTACATTTTCTTCCTGTGACCATAGGGTTTAAGCACACTGTCCTTGATCAACAGGCATCCTTACAACACATCTTTCACGCAACTCTTCATTTATTACCCTATCCAGCATATTCAGACTCATATATTCATTCATATTCCTCTTTCTGTTGTTGTCTCTCATATTAAGTAAACGTTCTTGGGTTGGAGTTAACTCGTTCTTCTCCATTTCATTCCTCCCCTCCTTCTCAGACCTTTTCTACAGCACTTCTTTTATTTCTCCCTTCACCCCTCTTCATGGGTTGGCGAGGTAAAAGCTTCTCTCTCTCTCTCTCTCTCTCTCTCTCTCTCTCTTGTTTATCATTCTCTATATTTCCTTTTCTCCTCTCTCTTCCTCACCCTCCCCCCCCTTCTTCCTCTTCTTTTCTCTTATTCATCCAACTTCTACCTCTCCACCTTTTTTTTTTTTTTTTCCACCTCTTCCGCCCTCTCCTTTCAATCCTCCTCCTTCTCTTCCCCTTCATTTTCCTCTTCCGCACTGTCTTCTTCTATTTTCCTCTTCTTTCTCCCCCTGCTCCTCTTCCTCACCCCTTCAGAACCACCTCTACACCATCCCTAAGTTTTCGATGGCATTTGTGTCTGTTTAATTGGTTTGTTGAGATGTGTTCTTCTCTATCTTCCTTGTGTCTCCCTCTTGTAATATCTCATAAATTTCATTATTACCGTCTCTCTCTCTCTCTCTCTCTCTCTCTCTCTCCACTTTTTCCTACATAAGAGCGACTTAAGTGACTTTTGAGATAATTTGACCTTAAAGTTAATGTGTCTGTACCACCCTGTATGCGTATGATATATATGCATATTTCGTATCATTAGATATGTATGCTCAAGGAGAATACTTTCATTATTATAAATGGTAGATTCAAGCTTTTTTTTTTTTTTCAAAAGCGTTGCCTAGGAACCCTCCAAATTTCCAGTGTGCTAATAGTATTGCAGTATCGCTATGTTATTGGATGCAAATGAAAGATACTAATGTACTGAACACGGATACCAAAAAAGTGGTCATAGGTCAAATCCAAGAATTCTGGCAAATTTTGAAATTAATGGAAAAAAAAAAATATGCTACATGACACCCAAAATGTCTTTATTTTTTTTTGGGGGGGGAGGCAAAGTTAACAAACATAATGAAAATTCAAGACATACTGAACATACTCATACCAAAAACATGCTTGTAAATCATACAGTATTCTGATTTTTGGCAAATTACAAAAAAAAATCTTAATCATCTGACCAGAATCATTAACGTCATGTTTCTGCTGTCAAAAACACCTGACCTTGAGCTTTGATGTAGAGGGGAATAAGGGCCGATTTCGCTTGGGTTTTCACACCACATGAATACGCTGGTCCTGGACAGGATGAACTTAGCTAAATCCCATTTTCTGTTCTTTGGCTAAGTTAACCTTCTGCCACCGAGCGCCTCATATACACTGGGTCGGTAGGAATCAGCAACATTACTCTTTTAGTGAAAATGTTGGTGAAATGGATGAGAAAGACATCAAAGAGGCTAAATTTTACGTTTCATTAACGCTTCGGACTACACAGGGCCAGTCTCAACACAGGAAGATAGCTAGCTTGATTGATAGACAGACAGATATTCATACAAAAATGTGGAGAGCTACTGAACTTCGCCCGCTTCTTTCTTCCAAGCTCCTTAAGCTTGGCACCATTCCTTTATTCCTTCACATTTTTTTTTTCCAAACATGACGCAATTTTTCCTTGGGCCAATAGCCTCAGACTCATTTTCATATTTTTATATAGATTTTCAGAGAGATTTATAAGTTCAAACGTCAAAACATGTAAGCAGACAAATATTGAGATCTTACCTTTTTTGCAGGTCCATTAATCATCATAGCAATGTGCACTTAAATATGGCAATAAATTGTACTCATGTGGAAACCATTTGCATTCTCTTGACAATGTTGGCAATCCTGATGTGTATCTGTCTATCTATCTATCTATATCTATTTCTCTATCTATCTATCTATCTATCTATCTATATATATATATATATATATATATATATATATGTAAAACTTCGGGTAGTTTGCAAATGTTTAAGCGAATGAAAACTGTGCGTCAAAAAATAACTTTACCGCATACGAAAACATTATCTAACGATTTCTGAAAAAAAAAAAAAAAGTGTTCATCTTCGCAAACATCATCACTTGTATAAAATGGCGATGTACGCGTAGCATCCTCAGTGTTCATCGGGGAAGTCATCAGCAGGTGAAAACAGCAGACAGCTGACCTTGACTGCAGGATCCTCTCACCGTGAGTACTTGTAAACACAAGTTCTCTGGGTGTCAAAGAAACAGGCTCAAACACGGGAAACAAGAGAATTCTGTGTCGCTTTCAGTCCTGTGGATTTTCGGTTCTTTAGAAGAAGAAAATATAGTCAATTCTTATAAAAGATTTTGTTTCATATATTTATTTTATATATTTTATTTATTTATTTATTTTTCTACCAGGCGACTGCATTCACCTTCAAAAAAAAAAAAAAGAGAAAAAAAAGGGAGGATATAATATTACAAACAACCACTGTGTATACTGTATATGTACAGCATATATATATATATATATATATATATATATATATATATATATATATATATATATATATATATATATACCCAATCTTCAGGGTACTGGGATAACTCAATCCCCCATCCCTTTCTCTGGCCTGTCTCTTTTTAGGAACTATAAAACACAGGAGGGGGTCCCCAGTCCCCTCACCCCGCCCCTTTTAGTCGCCTTTTACGACAAGCAGGGAATACGGTGGCAGTATTCTTCCTAACACAACCTGGCCGCAGAGTAGTAGTACCACCCCATAGTGCGGCCATACTGTGGCCCCCCCGCCACAGTGTGGCTTTTGGAGAGGGAGGGGATGCGTGGATCAGGTGTTCGCTGTGAGACAAGTGTGTGAAAACTATTTAGTGAAAGGCAAGGTTGTGTTTTGGGCATTCATGGATTTAGAAAAAGCGTATGATAGAATTCACAGAGAGGCTTTGTGGACTGTTTTAAGATAGTATGGACTAGATGGTAGGTTACTAAAAGGGGTGAAAAGTTTTTATGTAAATAGTAGAGCGTGTGTAAGAGTGGGAAATGCTGTGAGTGATTGGTTTCCCGTGAGAGTGGGGCTGCGACAGGGATGTGTGATGTCGCCTTGGTTGTTTAATATTTATATGGATGGTGCTGTAAGGGAGGTGAATGCAAGAGTTTTAGGTGGAGGTCTGAGTCTGATGAATGTTGATGGTGGAGAGTGTAATCTGAAGCAGCTGCTGTTTGCAGATGATACTGCACTGGTGGCTGATTTAGAGGAGAGATTGAGACAGTTGGTAGAGGAGTTTGGAAGGGTGTGTGAAAGGAGGAAATTGAAAGTAAGTGAGAATAAGAGTAAAGTGATGAAGTGTACGAGGTTGGTAGATGGTAGGGGGCTGAATATAGTTTTGAATAGTGAGTTACTTGAGGAGGTTGAGTGTTTTAAATATTTAGGGTCACATGTTGCTGTGGATGGAAGAATAGATGCAGAAGTGAAGCTTAGAATGAATGAAGTAGGAAAGGTGCTGGGAGGAATGAAAAAAGTGTTTAGATGTCGTTCGCTTAGAATGGATTTAAAGAGAAGGCTGTATGAGGGTGTTGTGGTACCGACTGCGTTATATGGGGCTGAAACATGGAATATGGGTGTAGCAGAGAGGAAACGTTTGAATGTAATGGAGATGAGGTGTCTGAGGAGTATGTGTGGAGTGACGCGTATGGATCAAGTGCGAAATGATGAATTGTGAAGGAGAACTGGAGTTGTTCGCGAGATGGCTGGTAGAGTTGAGCAGAGGATGTTGTGATGGTTTGGGCATATGGAGAGAATGGATAATGAGCGACTGGTGAAAAAGATAACTAGATCTGATGTGAGAGGTGTAAGGCTGAGAGGGAGACCACGAATAGGAAGGACTGACAGTGTGAGGAGAGCACTGGATGCACCAAGGCTGCTTCCCCCAAGGAAAGGGAGGTACTCGTAGCCGAGACAGGATGACACACTCCCAGTTCACTCATCCACTCAAAGACATTCATTTGCATCTTAGCCCCAAAGGGGAGAAGGGACAGATCCTCACTACATCACACCGCACAAGGGTCACCTGCGCAGTGCAAGCAGTGACATCCGCAGCAGGGCCCGACAGCAGAGCTGGTTTACCTCTGCCACATCATAACAGACCCAATCCCCTTACCTATAACCCGACCTGATCAGCTGATCAGACAAAATGCGGGAGAATATCCCCTCAGGGCTACTTCATAATTTATTCATTCACAATTTCTCTCCATTCATTTCTGTCACGCACAGTCACTCTTCCTTGCTCAACAGACATCCCTCTTGCATCCAACACTCTTTTCACACTGTCCATCAGTCCTATTCGTGGTCTTCCTCTCAGCCTTACACCACTCACATCAGATCTAGTTATCTTTTTCACCAATCGCTCATTGTCCATTCTCTCCACGTGCACAAACCATCTCAACACCCTCTGTTCAACTCGATCAGCCATCTCCAGCATAACTACAGTTCTCCTTCGCACTTCATTATTTCTCACTCGATCCATACGCGTCACTCCACACATACTCCTCAGACACCTCATCTCCATTACATTCAAAATTTTCCTCTCTGCCACACCCACATTCCATGTTTCAGCCCCATATAACGCAGTCGGTACCACAACACCCTCTTACAGTCTTCTCGTTACATCCATTCCAAGCGAACGACATCTAAACACTTTTTTATTCCTCCCAGCACCTTTCCTGCTTCATGCATTCTAAACTTCACTTTGCATCTATTCTTCCATCCACAGCAACATATGACCTTAAATACTTAAAACTCTACCTCCTCAAGCAACTCACCGTTCAAAGCTATATTCATCCTCCTACCATCTACCAACCTTGTTCACTTCATCACTTTACTCTTATTCTCATTTACTTTCAATTTCCTCCTTTCACGCAGCCTTCCAAACTCCTCTACCAATTGTCTCAGTCTCTCCTTTGAATCAGTCACCAATGCAGTATCATCTGCAAACAGCAGCTGCTTCAGATTCCACTCTCTACCATCAACATTCACCAGACTCAGACCTCCACCTAACACTCCTGCATTCACCTCCCTTACAACACCATCCATATAAATATTAAACAACCATACATCACACATCCTTGCCGGAGCCCCACTCTCACGGGAAACCAATCACTCACAGTATTTCCCACTCTTACACACGCTCTACTATTTTCATAAAAACTTTTCACTCCATTTAGTAATTTACCATCAAGTCCATACAGTCTTTAAAAAGTCCACAAAGACTCTCTATCAGTTTAATCATACGCTTTCTCTAAATCCATGAACGCCCAAAACACATCCTTACCTTTCGTTAAATACTTTTCGCACACCTGCCTCGCAGCAAACACCTGATCCACACATCCCCTCCCTCTCCTAAAACTACACTGCTCATCACCAGTCACTCCCTCTGTACCCTTTCTAACTCTCTTAATTAACACTCTACCATACACCTTACCTACAACACTCAACAGACTTATACCCCTAAAGCTAGTACATTCATACTTATCACCCTTGCCTTTATACAAAGGGACCACACAAGCACTTGCCCAGTCAATTGGCACCATACCTTGTACAAAGCACACATTCAACAATCTTATTAACCAGTCAACAATAGTCACTCCACCATCTTTCAGGCATTCCACAGCGCACCCTTCCATACCTGCAGCTTTGTCTGTTTTCATCTCCTTTGCTGCTCCTGCACTTCCTCCTTTGTGATCAAAGAATCATTCAACTCTCCCAACACATTTATTTCTTGCACGCTTCCATTCACCACAATCTCAGCCACCCTTTCCTCCTCTACATGTAACACTCTTTCAAAATACTCTGCCCATCTCTTCCTCACTGCATCCATCTCTTTAACATCCTTCCATCTTCTGCTTTTACTCGCTTTTCCTTCCTAGACTCTCCCTTTCACACCCTTTTCACCTCCTTCCGAAACATTTTCTAATTCTGTTCAAAATTCTCAGCCAAACGCCTACCCCACCTCTCATCTCCTGCCACTTTAGCATTACGCACAGCCATTCTCGCCCTATTCCTCTTTCCTTTATACCTCTCACATGACACCTCATCCTTCCTCTGCAGCCACACTTCATACTTACGTCTCTTTTCACCCACAGCCATACTTACTTCCTCGCACTACCATTACTTCCTTTTCTTACACCACCACCCACCCGTCGCACACCACACACCTCTTCAACATGCCCCACCACAGCACTCTTAACAAACAACTGCCATTGCTCCTACACACTGCCATTTTCCTGATCTTTCACTGCGTTCCACTCTTTCAATTTCCGCTGATACTTTATCATTTTCTCTCTTTTATCCAACTCACTTTCACAACCTCCCTGCCACACCTAACTCTCCTAGCTCTCACTCATCTCGTACCTACCCTTGACTTTCCCTCCACTAGGTAGTGGTCAAACATACCTCCATATCTATCTAATCTATCTACCTATCTATCTATCTATATATATATATATATATATATATATATATATATATATATATATATATATATTGGCTACCATGGGTCGATCTGACTCAGCTTAAACACACACACACACACACACACACACACTGACCTTGCGTCCCTGTGTGTACTCTTCATGAATATCAGATGCATTTTTTGTTGTCTCTACGCCTGCTAACTTCAGGGAGTGTTTGTCGGAAAATATTTGGTGCTTTTAGTGTTATGAGACTCTTCCTGAAGTACATAGAACTGCCTCTCTAAAGCATGAGTGAAAACAAAAAAAACTCACTCTACTGAATTAGTGGAGACTGTTTTTCACCTTCTGCAGATCAATGTGTGGAATTCAGATAGCCAAAGATGAATTAAGCTGCTTTGTGGAACAAGAAAAAAGTAGAACATCAATACTGAAGTCGTGGAAGGAGTTTCTAGCACTTCAGCAAAACGTGCGTGTGTGTGTGTGTGTGTGTGTGTGTGTGTGTGTTCATAAATGCCAAAGTGCGTTCTCGTTTACACAGTGTGATACAGATGTGAGAAACTTACTCGACTTCCATTAACAAAATAAGACGTCTTGTATTAACACCATCAGCACAGGTGGAGGCAGGATTCCAGGGGGTGTAATATTGAGTTGATTAGTGTGTGGCCCATTCCAAACAGCATGCTGCTGATAGTTCTCCCATTACCATGCTTATTTTTTTTCTTTCCGTGCTTTCTGAACGTTGCCTCGCCCTACCTGTGAGTGGAGGAAAAGAAGCGGATGATGACAGTGATGATGATGATAACAATAAAGATTATGGTGACGATGACAACAACAGCAATAATCATGATGATGCTGGCGTGAATAATGATGATGATAATGAGTGCAGACAGTTTTCAATAAATGTTTCGTACTGGAGGTATTAGACATATAGCCTTCATTATTTTCTTCAGGCAGAGAATGCCCTGCTTACTTTATGTATGCCATCTCCTGACGACATTATTCGGCTGAAGCCAGATTTTTCCAAAGGAACGGTTAGATAGTCTTCATTCACCCTTCACCACCATGGGTTCTCCTAGCACCATATCATATGGTACCCACAAGACTCGTGCTGGAGAGGGATATCTCCATGTGGTGGCACCAGAATAACCATGCGACTGCAGTGCTTGGTTACTCCAACGTCCCTTAACTCCCTCTCTATTCCCCGAAAGGAGGATGGTGGACAGAGGAGGGCAGTTACAGCCAGCAGTCCACTGGATTCACGTTTCAGGTGAACCTGAGACTACAACTACCTCCATCACCACCACCAACATCACCGCCACCACTAGTACCACTAATAATAATAATAATAATAATAGTATCTGCAAAGCTGAACTTCAAATTGCAGAGAAAGGCTCAATTTTCATCTGTACAGTTAAATTACCCTTAAAAAATTCAGAAAGTGAAGTCTTAGTCCGATTTAAATACTTCTGTATCTTAAGGATATTGTCAGAACATCAGGGGTTTGTTGGAACGTCAAGAACGACACGAAGACAGGCCAGGCGGTTAATTAAAGGCAGTTCAACACTTTTGGGTTTTATTTCTTCTGAACCCAGCTGAAATTCAACTGCAGAATACTTTTTTTTCCCCCTCGTGTTAGCTATGTCCATCACTCACTACTACTTGCTCACTGTTCGTTCCCAGACTAGTCACTGACTGATTTACTACGCCGTCCTTCAGTGATTACTCTCACTGTTTGACTCACTAACTCTGTCACTGACTCATTGACTGTTCACTGACGAAAAATCTAAACTGTCGCACACACAGCTCACTTTGTCTGGTACACTTGGCTAATTGAATGAAAGCAGATTGTCCTGTAATATACCCTCCTCCCCCCGCTGTCATTATCAGCGTAGCGCAGAACATTCCAGGACCTAGGAGGGAACTCAGATTTTGTCACTCAGTAATGCACATATATTAACAATGCAAATAACAATAATGATAAGAACTAATTCGTAATGTAAAAGAGAACGTAAACAAAAGGCATGCCAAAATCTCCAGAATGTTCTTCACATCACCAGATATAATCATTACTTGTACCTTGATCCTACAGCTCAACATTTAATTTCCAAAATTCTCCTCACATCCCCAGATATTATAAAACACTGATCTAATTATTCCACTAGCATAACACTACCCCTCCCTCAAAACTGTCGTCCCCAACAAAACAACTTAATCCTTCCTATACACAAGTATTTACGGCACAGCATAAATTTTCAGACTAATAGGTTGTAGCTGTCGCTTCTACTACTACTGTAGGTCCCAAGGCATGTAGAACTGGATTGCCCATGTTGTCAATTCTGTCATTCTTGTGGGGCCACTTTATATCTCTAGTATCCAGCATGTCCTCAGATCCTCTCCAAGTGCACTTTCCAGATCCAGGTGTCTTGTAGAAAATACATATGTGGCTTCTTCAGGCACTGGGCTTTTCTAGCAAAAGGGGTCGGTTACTTCTTCCTGGGTCTTACCTGTACTCCTCTTGCATACACTGCACAGTGGGTCCTAATCGACTTCTCAGCACATCCCCACAACTGTGCCTGATATATCTTACTAGGACGAAGTGAACAGTTGGCTGTAACAACAGGTAATTCTTCTGTCATAGGGTCACTAAAGTCTTGTTGACCATCACTCCCCCAATCATGCCATGGTTCCGGTGCTCCACTAATCCCAGGGCAATGTGCAGCTTGTCGTAGACATTGCAGGGCAGCAGCATCTCTGACTCATGGAGAATAAATGTAACCCGTCTGGTCGTCACTAGCAGACTTCCATGCTCTATGAGCCTCAGCAAGACGCTCCTTCCTCCTAATTGCATTTACATCAAATGTAAGTCAAACAAGCAATGGCTGGACACCAAGCAATCCAAACCCAAGATGCAGGGGTCCCCAGTGTCAATACCACACATGGCCTGGGTCACTTCCTTATCTCTCTGCCGCATCCCGACACTTAACTTCCCCAAGGCCCAGTGCAGTGCGCTATAACTACCCACAGCCGCTGCTAAGTCTCTGGAAGCTGCTGATGACCTACCATTTCCTGCTGCCTCTCTGACCATGTGTCGATGACTACTGAGCACATTGCTCCCTCAGTCCCACCATCCCCCTCCATGCACCTGTCACTGGCACCTAGGGGTTGTGCTGGGTGCTGACCTCCATCCAGTTATTCTGAACCTGTTACTCACTTCCTGTATTTCACTTCTCACTTTATCCTCCACTGCACAGGAACTCTCTTCCCTCACTTCTCCTATCTGGTCATTTATTCTCTCTTCCTATTGGTATGCCACTTTTTTGTTCTTGATACTTGTTTTCCTCTTCTTATTAGTTTTTTTTTTAAATAATATTTATTTAGTTCTTCATTAAATTTCTTCTTAGTATTTCTTTTGTACTTTTTTCTGTTTTTCCCAACACTTGTCTTTTGTTCTTCCTGCCGTTTCTTTTGTTCTTCTTGCTGTGCTCTGAACACTGTGATTAAATCTTTTTTTGTTCTCGATATTATTGTTCTTGTTGCAGCTTGTTTTTGTTCTTTTTGCTGTACTCTCAACATTGAGAATATGTATTCCAGAGATATGTTCACTATTTAGGCAGCCTGTCCAAGCATCTCCATCTCTCAAAACGTTTCCCCACACCTAGCGTCAATTCTTACAATGGTAAAGGTTTGTAGATACGTCAAAAACGACACGTTGACAGGCCAGGTTGTTAATCAAAGGAAGCTGAACTCGTCTGGATTTTATTCCTTCTAGGTAGAGCTGAAGTACAGTTGCAAAATACTGGCTTTTCTCTCTCATGTTACCTCTGTCCTTCACTCGCTACTACTTTCTCACTGTCCTTTCACTGACTACATGCTGATTCTGATTTACTTCTCCATCCTTCAATGATTGCTCTCATTGTCTGACTCACTGATTCTGTCATTGACTCAGACTATTCACTGACGAAAAACTGAACTGCCACGCAAACAACTCACTTCATCTGGTACACTTGGCTAATTGTCCGCAAGCCAGGAGGGTCCCATAAAATACCTTCCCCCTTCCCCAGCTCCCACTATCAACATAGCCCAGAACATTATAGGACCTAGGAGAGAACTCACATTTTCTCACACAATAATACATATATATTAACTATGCACAATGACAGTAATGACAAGAGCTAATTTCAAAGGTAAGAGAGAAAGTAAACAAAAGGCATACCAAAATCACCAGAATGTTCTTTACATCTCCAAATGTAAATCTCAGCCTAATTCTATGGCACAACACTCAATTTCTAAAATGCTCCTCACATCTCCAGATATAAAACAATAACATAATCCTATTGAAATAACAATATATATTAGTGGTGGGCGTATCGGTACTGAAAAATCGATAATTCCGGTGTCTGCTGTTTACCTGGAGGTATCGATAATGATGGCTAGGTATTGATTACAATGGGTACTAAAGATAGATTTTGCAATTAATTTAGAATATATTTTCAAAAATACTGTCTGACTGGAAAGTGATGATTCTAAGATTTATTAGTACCATTCCCTCCAAAATAGTTACTATGTAGTGATTTTCAGCGACTCGACTCAGTTGCTTCAGTTGTCAGTGTGTGTGTGTGTTTTTTTTTTTTTTCGGGTGGTTCATCAGACTGAATAGGTTAAAATAAAAAATGTAGCTGTCTAGGTATTAGTATTAATCAATACTACCAATACTGGCCAATAAAGTAATTGGTATCATATCGAAATATAACCACTGACATTGCCCACCACTACTATCTATTAGTGTTAGCAACTGATTTTTGAGACAATATTGTGAGTGCATTTATTAAGTGAATCACGTGCCTGAAGTAGAGTTTTGTGGAGAATCTTACATCCCGTTTCCGACTGCTCATATTCCCATCACACTCACACACACACACACACACACACACACACACACACACACACACAAGAACTCACGCCAAGCACTCAGGAACAAATGTATAATTCCCATCTCGCTTATCCAATTTGCCAGGGAGTAATCAGTTAATCGATGTGGAGACCCCAGCCTAACTCAATCCCTCCCATGCCACCGCAAGCAGTTGAAACACACTAATCACCTCACACTCTGAGTATAATCAAGTAAGAGCCGGGAGCATCTCTTAGTGCACCCCTATCAGTATGTCACTCACTAATAGTGAATAAAAGTTTGTGTGTGTGTGTGTGTGTGTGTGTGTGTGTGTGTGTGTGTGTGAGAGAGAGAGAGAGAGAGAGAGAGAGAGAGAGAGAGAGAGAGAGAAAACGTGCAAAAATAAATATTTTACCTCAATTATTTTTCTGTCATTGTTCAACTACCTCACCAGGATTGTTGAAAGTTTTCTGTCTACAGGTATCTATCTATTGCCAGACGCCATAATCCCATACGGGGTGGCCACAAACAAATCGCCTCCACGTCGCCCTGTCCCCCGCCATTTCACTGCCCTGCTCCCAGCTCACACACCCCTCTCTCATATACCTCTCCACTCCATCCCTCCATCTCATCCTCGGCCTCCCCCTCCCTCTCCCCCCCTCCACCTCACTCACATTTTTTTTTTTTTTTTTTTTTTTATGTGTCCGACTCTGGGCAAAGGCTTCAGGGCCTATATCTCGGGGGCAGTAGCCTATCCCAAGGCCCAGTAGTCCTCCTACACCTCCACATGTCACCACTTCGGCGCTAACACCCACCGTCCATATTGAATACATGCTAGGGCTGTCTCATACAGGACTGGTGTATTGGTATTAGCGGGGGTATTTTTACGACATGTCGGCGGGTCATCTGGTAGAACAGGAAAGTCTGCTTCTATGAAATTCAAATCCTTAAACTGTTCCCTGCCCCAGCCGGGATTCGAACCTGGGTCCTTCAGGACTGCAGGCCGCCTCTCTACCGATTCAGCCACCGTGAAACTCTCCTCATCAGTCTTTCACCCTCCGTCCTCTCCACATGGCCAAACCACCCCAGTATGTTCCTCATAACGCTTCCTATCACATCCACATCCACACCACAATGCTTCTTTATATCCTCATTTGTCAGCCTGTCTGTCCATGTGACTCCACAGGCTCCTCTGAAATAATTCATTTCCACTGCTCTCACTCTTGACTTGTGTCCTTCCAACAATGTCCAAGCTTCACTTCCATACGTTAGTGTTGGTATCACAATACTGTCATGTAGTACCTTTTTCACTTCCATGCTCACTTCCCTGTTTCTTCCCACTGCTTTCATGGAACCAGCAACCTTTCTTCCTTGTTGTACCCTTTCAAGCACTGCACCCTCCAAACTTCCATCCTTACTCATCACACTTCCCAAGTACTTGAACTTACTCACTTTTTCCATTTCCTCATCATCCAACCTCACTGTACATTCACTGACTTCACCTCTCTCAAAGACCATCACTTTACTCTTCCCTACATTCACCTTTAGATTCGTTTCTTACACACTCTCCCAAACTCATCCACCAAGCCTTGCAGTTCCCCTTCGTCTTCACTTAACAACACAGTATCATCTGCAAACAACAGTACAGGGAGTTTCCAAACACTACCCTCTTTCACCAGGGCCACTCCAGCATTCACTGCCCTACCTTGTATCTTCTTTATTACCCCATCCATGTACAGATTGAACAACCATGGAGACATGACACATCCCTGTTTCAACCCAACCTTCAAAGAGAAAAATTCACTCAGTTCACCATCCACACGCATTGCAGCCTTAGCACCATCATACATACTCTTCACAGCATTCAGCAACTTCCCATCTACTCCATATATTCTTATTACTTTCCAGAATCCTTGTCTACCCCCCTCTTTCATATGCTTTCTCCAAATCCATGAAGGCTGTGTACAACTTCTTTCCCTTCTCTAGAAACTTTCCACAAAGGATCTAAGAATGAAAATCTGATCTACACAACCTCTTCCCTTCCTAAAACCTCCTTGTTCTTCTACAACTAATTCCTCTGTTATTTCCCGAATTCTGTCAATAAGTATCCTACCATATACTTTTCCTATTACACTAAGAAGACAAATGCCCCTGTGATTACCACACACTTCTTTTTCCCCCTTTTTTTTTTTGCACAAGGGAATAATTATACCTGACTTCCAATCCTCCAGGACTCTACCTTCCTCCCAGGCCAATCAGCACATCTTCCACATCCATTCTACTACTATCTCTCCCCCATGCTTCAGCATTTCACCACACACTCCATCAATTCCTGGGGCTTTCCCCAATTTGACTCTCTTCATTGCTTCCACAACTTCTATCTTACTGATTTCTTCCTGTCTTCTCACCTCCCTCCGTCTCCCGGCCATTCCCCAGCCACTTATACTCACATTACATCCATTCTTTATCAATAATTCCTTAAAGTGTTCTTTCCATCTGCTCACTTTTTCTCCCTTCTCCACTAGTAATCTACTATTTTTATCTTTCACTCCCCTACTGACTTCACTGCTACCCTGTCTTACTCTCTTCACCTCTTTCCAGAACATTTTCATACATTCCCTTCACTTAACACTCAAATTCCTTCCAAATTCCTCATCCACTCTCTTCTTACTTTCTCTTACTAATCTTTTCACCTCTCTCTTCCTTTCAACATATAACTCTCTCTAAAGCTTACACCGAGATGAAACTATGATGATAAGCGTATGTACAAACGCTCATTCGTTCGTCATGCACTTACAAAACACACTTTTGTGGCTATAATATTTGATGTAATATTCTGAAATGTCTGCTCGACACCGAAGATTGCAACACTTACATAGTCCCCAGTTTGAGACCTTGGTTCGTATTCTCATTGCTTAAGGAAGTTCCCTGATACCTCTAACTTGGTAAATAATTTTTGGATATGGGTGGTTAATATTCCTTTGTCTATTATCTAAGAGGTCTATTCAGAAAGTATCCTGCCTTAGGCTCTTTAAAAAATTAATAGCTAACTTGCTGAGCTAGGACACTAATCCTTCTCAATGTAGGCCTCTTCTAATTTGACACACTTAGCCCAGCATTCTTTCCTTTGCCTGAAATATATTCCGATGTCAGCTTTCGGTATCTCCTGCAGGTGCCTCATTATCTCAAATCGGAAACCCCTTGATGGAGTTTTGGGCTTGGGGAATAACCAAAAGTTGCATGGAGCCCTCTCTAGTGAAAAGGGAGCCTGTCAGACCTGATGGACTTGTGCTTAGCCAAAAATTCCTTAATCAGTTGAGAAGAATAGACAGGGCATAGTCATGGTGCAACTTACAGCTTGCCACATTCCAAAGGTCTGGTCTCTTCCTCCGAACTGCGTCACAAAGAAAAAGGATTAACCCACCTCATCCCGAACATTTTTCCACCACTGATTTCCCCCAATCCCGACCATTTTTGGAAATTTTTTTTATTTGCTCAAACCTCCGCTTTTAGTGAGAAACATCGAAAATTCATAGAGAAATCGCTCACCTGAGGTTTAAAATACTTGATACAGGTAGGAGTACCTCCTTACCTTACTGGGTTTTCTAACAGGCTGGCACCAAAGAAAACGAGTTCTATGGGAGGATAACTATTTCACACCACTCATAAACGGTATTTACTTATTTACTTGGTACGAATTTATATGTAGTACAAGAGTATATTGGTTTTCAAGCAGTAATATAGGCATTATAAGGATTGTTTCACTCACTAACTCATCACCATACCTGACCTTTTTTTGCCACATTACCTGATCATCATTTCTGACTGTTTCTTCCTCTAATGCTATGTAAAGTTTGTCCTCCACATTGCCATGGATTGGGGAATCACTCTGGCCCTGAATTTCGTACCGTGGCATGACATGGCTTTACTGGCCAGGTCACTGATAACAGGTGAATTGCTGAGACAGTGGCATGCAGGGGGGGGAGGAGGTCATGCTGGGTAAGGCATTGTCCCTGCCTGGCATCTTGTAGAGGAAGGTGTCACGTGTACATGTACCAAAAGTCACTCGTGAAAATTGGAAATAGTGCAAATTAGGGACCTTGCAATTGATTCGCGTTTATGTACGTCGACAGGATTGGCAGTGACAAAACGTGTGGACGTTAAAGAATGTCGATGGGACGCCACGGGTTAAGTAGAGGTAGTAATGACTGTTAACAGTCTGACCTTCTGGTGCATACTCACAATGTACAACACCTCGGTAGTCAAAAAAAAATAGCTGTCAACATCCGGGTGCATTTCACCTTCCTGCAGACTTTTCTTTTTTTTGGGGGGGAGGGGCTATGCATGCTTCCACTGGCAAGACTATGCGTTGGTTTGTGGGTCGAACCCGTACACCCAAGTCTCACCTCCAGTGACAACAGTTTTCAGAAAGTTTGGATCGCGATTTGCACGTTCCAAGATGTTTTGGGCAACGTTGATCCGAGAGAAGAGATCATGACGAGTGCGGCGAAGCACCTTCAGCAGATACCGAAAACCGACTTTGAAAAATGTTTCAGGCAGTGGAATGGACGCTGGGCTATGTGTGTCAGGTCAGAAGGGGCCTACTTTGAGAGGGATTAGTGTCCTAGCTCAACAGGTTAGCTATTAATTTTTTTCAGAGCCTAAGGTCAGATATTTTCTGAACAGATCTCATATGCAGAGTACGGCGATAATTGAAGGAAATACGTAACAAAGAAGAGGATAGTAGGATGTAAATAATTATAATAAATTGCTCAGGAAAAGGTGTTAGCGAGCTTCCTCAATCTATAAAAATACAAGCCAGTAAATGGTCGCTGTAGCCTAAGTCGCCTTTTTCACATTTATATTTACTATGATGTCTATGGAAAGACAAACATACATTATAAAGTTGAGCTGCTTCTAATAGTGATGATATACTAGTGTTGATGATGCATTAATTATGGCAGGTGTAGGGGAAGACCTGATGTTTTGACTAAGATGAAAAAAGGTTTAGATTAATGCCAGTCAACTACAGGGGGATCAGCGGGGCCAACAAATGAAGGCCCAATCCTCTACTACTGAATACAACAGAATACGACATGCAGTAACAAGTTTCCCATTTAACCAGCAGTGCTGTAGGGTGGCCAGGGACAAAGGGAACATGAATTTGAGTAAAAGTCTGACCGACTAGAGAATTCAACTTGTGATCTTTAAGCTGCGAGATGAATGGGGTAACCCATTCACTGCTCACTTCCACCTCCTTGGCATGGAGGGCTTCATAGCACCATTTTCATAGCGATTTACTTTCTGTCTTACTCATTTGTATTATCTGTCATGCTATGCTATTGATGTATTTATATGTTGACACAGTCTCCCATAGTAACATACAAGAGGATGTAGAGATGTAACATGCAAAATAAATCGCGGAGGAAGAGGCACTACGAAACCCCCCTATACAGCCTAAAATAAGAACTCATAACTAAGGCTTCCGTAACTGTTTTCCTCCTTCCTCTCTCGCCTTGAGAGGAAAAACACAGCCCAAGGTTGCTCTGCTAAATTCCAACACGTCCCCAGCAAGCAACATCATTCCCCTGTAGTTGCCATGAAGAGACAGCTATATAGAAGCAGTCTTATACACAAGTATGGTCAAGAAGAATTTAAATATGCCTCCTATAAGCTGCATACCTCCCAGCTAGTGAAGTATTTGGTAGTATTATTAGTGAAGACAAACTAATTTACAAGGAATATTATGCACAACATACCGTAGTCTAAGCTTACAGGAGAATTTGTAATTGCGTCCCTGAACTGTTCTCATCTTAGTAAACACGACCTCTGACCTAGTTTCTTTCCTCTCCTCTCACCCGGAAATCACGCGCGCATTCACAGAAACGCACACAATCGCGCACACGTGTGCACGCTCACCTGCGCGCGCACGCACGCACGCAAACACGAACGCGCACACACACACACACACACACACACACACACACACATTAATTAATATCTTTATATGAGTCAAGCTCTGTACCAGGTTAGACTAATTGATTTTTATTATTAAAAAAAATTAAGAAGAATTTAAACAAGACTTGTTTAAATAGAAAAGAGAACCGGGTACCGAAAGAATCCACTCAGTCAGCTGATGTTTGTTTAGACTACAACTGTCCCAGGGAATGTAAGTACTTTGTGCTTTTAGTATTGCAAAATGGCTACATACTTTAGTAAAGCAAATTTGGAAAAGAAAAGGGATAAAGGTAGAAAGCAAGATGATGATTTCTACCAAGAACTGGTTGAAATGGAGACTCACAATAGACTGGTTGAACGTGTACACAAACTGGAAATGGCTTTCCAGAATGAAATTGATGAAATAAAGAAGCAGATGCACTTGCAAAAGAAAGAAATAGAAAAACTAGGAAGGGAGGTCAACAAGAAAGACACAACCATCAGTGAACTAACAGTGGAACTGAGTACACGTAGGAGGAAAATGAGTGAAATGGCAAGTACAGTAGTCAATCACGACAGTATTATGGAAGAGTTCAAAAATGATACGGAGACAATTAGGCAAGTAAGCAGTCTGATAGACCAGAGCAGTGATATTGAGGAGAAGATAACACAGGTGAATGAAGTTGTGCAAAGCTACAAAAATGATGTGGAAACCACTTTTGCTGAAATGGTGAAAGTAAAGAAAGACTTAGTAACGAGGGTGGAGGAAAAAAGCTTTAAAAGAAGAAGTGAAAAGAATAATCCAAAACAATCCAAAGTTAGTCAGAGATTCAGTAGATATCAACAAACCTATAGTAATCACTGGTATAGAAGAGGAAGAAGTAAAAAAGATCACAAGCGACAAAAAAGAGATGGCAAATGTAATGAGCTTATTGAAAGAAGTATCAGAGGAAATCTGTAGTAAAGACATAGAGGAACACAAAAGATTAGGGAAATACGAGAAAAACAAGACAAGACCTCTAAAGGTAACTTTCCAGGGTGTAAACACTGTGGAGGAGATACTAAAAAATGCAAAGAATCTTATGGAAAAAGAGGAGTTCAAAAATGTATGGATAAAAAGATGCCTAACACAAGAGGTATTGCAATTACTGAAAGAAAAGAGGGAGGAAGCAAAAACAAAAAATGAGGGAAGATCAGAAGAGGAGAACAGGTTTTTTTTTTACAAAGTAATAGTTTTGCAGGTACGAAAGTGGTACACAAACAGGAGGGAATAAAAAGGAGGAAGGTAGTAGAACCTTGTCATGACAAGTATATAAACAAGATGATAAAGTTGATGTACTCAAATGTAGACGTAATGGTATCTAAATTACTAGAGATGAATGATTATGTCAGAGAAAATGAACCACATATAATATGCCTAACTGAAACAAAATTAACACCAAGGATATCCAATGACATACCAAACTTAGAGGAATACAATATATGGAGAAGAGATAGAAACTTAAAAAAAGTAGGAGGAATTATAATATTAACTAAGAAAAATCTAAAAGTCAATGAAATAAAACTAGATATACCCTCACAAGTAGAACTGATTGCAGTAGAGATCAACACATCTGAAGGGAAAGTAATTGTAGCCAATATGTACATGCCACCCAGATCTAACACATGGGAAAGAGACGCATATGAGGACCTGGCAGAGAGTACAATTCAGAGTTTAAGAGCATTACTACATAAAATGGAAGAGAAATCGGAAAGAATTATACTAACTGGAGAATTTAATACAAATATAAATTGGAATACTCTAGATATAATTAGCCAAGAAAGCTGTTGGGATCAATAGCTCCTGGATCTCGTGCAAGAGTTTTTCCTAACGCAACATATGAGAGAAACCACCAGAAAAAGAGGACTCGGTGTACCTTCAATGCTAGATCTCATATTTACTAGGCAAGAAAATGATACTGACAGTTTAACATATCACCCTCCACTTGGCAAAAGCGATCATGCAGTACTAAATTACAACTTCAGGATAGCATATGACATAGTTAACAGCAATGAAAGTTACAAAAAGAGCCTAAACTATAAAAAGGGAAATTATCAAGACCTAAAGAAGTACTTCTTAGCAACTGATTGGGAAAAGGAGCTTAGAGGACAAGATTTAAATGCTATATATAAAAAATTCTGTGAATTTTATGAAATAGGAGTCCAGAAGTACATAACACAGCACAAAGAAGCAGATAAGAAAATATAGAAATGGTTCAACACAGAATGTAAAAAATCAAAAGAAAGAAGAGATTTGTTGTGGAATAGATACAGAAGACACAATAGTGAAAGGGCATATAATAATTACAAACAGGCAAGAAACGATTATAGAAGAATAAGGAGGGAAGCCCAAAAACAGTATGAGGAGGATATAATAAATGAAAGTAGTGATCAACCAAAGCTATTTTACAGCTACATCAGAAGCAAAACCAAAGTAAAAGATATAATACAATCCATTACGGACGAGGGAATCGCCTATACACAAGAGAAAAAAATTTGTGAAGCACTGAATAAGAATTTCCAATTAGTTTTTACAGAATAAAAAAATTTTGAGAGGGACTATTTGGAACATGCATGTCCACACATACTACCAGTTATACAAATATCAGAAAAAGTAATACAGGAGGAATTAAGTAAATTAGACAGAGGAAAAGCAAGTGGTCTTGATGAAATTTCATGTTGGGTACTACGAGAATGTGCAAAGGAGTTAAGTAACCCATTATTTTTAATTTTCAAGAAATTCTTGAGTCAAGGTAAACTACTATTGATATTTGGAAGAAAACAAATATTGTCCCCTTATTCAAGAAAGGGAATAGACAAAATCCACTTAACTACCGACCGGTATCACTGACCAGTGTTGTAAGCAAGGTATTAGAAAAGCTTATAAGAAAAGCTTGGGTAAATCATCTAGACGAACACAGTATGATAACAGAAAGACAGTTTGGTTTCAGAAAAGGAAAATCATGTGTCACTAATCTGTTGAGCTACTATGACAGAATAACAGACACAATACAGGAAAGAGAAGGATGGGTGGACAGTATCTATTTAGCTTTCAAGAAAGCATTTGACACAGTACCACACCAAAGACTTTTATGGAAACTGTACCATCAAGGAGGAATTCGAGGCAAACTTTTTTTTTTGGATGCAAGATTTTCTCATAAAAAGAGAAATGAGAACAGTACTAAGGGGAAACTACACATCATGGAAAGAGGTGACTAGTGGAGTACCACAGGGTTCAGTGCTGGCACTAATCATGTTTTTAATGAATATAAATGATATAAACAGTAACACTGGAAATGAAAGCTATCTAAATATTTTTGCAGATGATGCAAAAATACAAAGGAGAATTACTAACACAGACTCTTGTAAAGAGCTACAAGAAGAATTAAATAAACTTCATGAATGGAGTAAAACATGGCAAATGGAATTCAATGTGGACAAGTGTCATGTAATCAAGTTTGGTAAAAGTGGAAAAAGACCTGATTGGGATTATACTTTAGGAAATAAAGCCCTACACACATCAGAAAGAGAAAAGGATCTAGGTGTGATTATCAATAACAGACTATCTCCGGGTGACCACATCAGCGAGAAGGTACGGAACATGTATACACTGCTTGCAAATATGAGAATAGCATTCACATACATAAATGAAGACATGCTAAGAAGGATAATAACATCATTCATCAGACCAACCCTGGAGTATGCATCAGTAGTCTGGAGTCCTCATTTCAAAAAACACATAGACAAGATTGAAAAAGTTCAAAGGGCCGCTACAAGATGGATACCAAGCTTAAGGGATCTAAGCTACGAAGAAAGACTAAATAAACTGAATCTACCAACACTACAGGAGAGAAGGAAAAGAGGTGACATGATAATGCTATATAAATGCATATCAGGGAAGGAGAAAATAGACATAAATGATTACTTAACATATGGGGAAGCATCAGCAAGAGGACACTGCAAAAAACTGTATAAGAAGAGAGGTGATAAAGACGTAAGGAAATTCAGTTTCCCAAACAGAGCAATTGATCAATGGAATGCACTACCGAATGAAATAGTGTGTGCCAAAACAATTCACAAATTTATGGATATGTACGATAAATATGGTTTAAGACACGGGACAGTATGAGCTTGACTCATTCCTGTAAAGATACAATTAGGTAAGAACAATTAGGTAAGAACACATTGACTGACTGGCTCACTCTCTCTCTCCGTCTGTCTGTCTGTCTCCCCCTACAGTCGCTCTTCCGTTTGACGACACGTATCCAACAAGCAGCACCGTGAGTCTCATCAGGCAGCTCATGACGCCATGTGATTGTGGATAGTAATGTACTTATCTCGCAACGACTCCTGTGAAAGGGGTGTTCTTTCCATTAGTTAGTTGTAATGAGTCGCCTGTTCTGAATTCCAAGATCACTTGTAACCCGTTCAGTCTTCTGGGCCTCTCTTAAGTGGATAAATTGTTATAGTGGTGGCAGTATTAAAAAGGAGCAAAATAATAATAATAATAATAATTTTAATAATTTTACGTGGATTAACCCAAGTCTGCTGTTGTAACCTCAGGTTCAGCTGAAATGTAAACCCAGTGGACTGCAAGCTGATGCTGTCCCTCTTCAGCAGCCATGCATCTCATTTCGGGGCAGTAAGGAAAGAGTTGAAGTATGTTTGAGTAACCAGACAGTTATACCGCCGGGTTATATCGGTGCCACCTCACGGAGGTGTCCATCTCCAGCTCCCTTTCAAGACATAATTGAGCTCTTCTGCATCTCGGTTGATTCAGCTTTCCAAGGCTGTTTCCATAAATCTTTAATAATTCGTCTGTTATCCTGATTTTGTAACTTGTGAGAACCGTGTCGATTTCCCATAACTCTTAACTCTTTTAAGGACAACGAAAACAGAATTTGGGCTAGATCTTGAGAGAACAACCAAACGAGAAGGAAAGAAATGCTTGTGTGTTTTGGATACATGTAGTATTTACTAGTATGTCGGTAACAAAACGTTATCGCACATTTATTATTCTATGAATACCTTTCGTCAGAGTGACAGGAGATCAAGGCCAGTATTCTCGTTGATTAAGGAAGCTCCCTAACACCGTGTCCTAAGCAATTTAGTTTGTTTATTACACCATACCGTCCTCTTTTGAGTCACTTAAATCATTTTGGTATTACAATACTCTGCATAAATAACGAACAAAACGGTATAAGCCAGCCATATCATAAAACAAATCAGCAAGGATGGGGTGACAGAGAGCTTCTTTTACCGCTGAGTATCTTTATAAATAAGAGCCATGTTGTTGGCCTGTCCTTCAATCACGCCTAAACCAAGGGCCAGAGACCCCCAGACCCACATGTATTCTGAACCAGGGTGACCCAAGAATGGTTTTGGGGGGTCATAATTCAGTTCTGGATTATTTAACAGGTAGAGTGTTCACCTTTTTGGCCCCAGCACCGGGTACCCTTACAGCCCAGTTTTTGGCATGGAGACTCACATGGCCTCCAGTTCGGACTCAGGCTATGTGAGGTTGATCTCTGAGGTCATTTGAGGCCGCCGGTCAGAGGTCACTTGAGGTCCCTGGCAATACACACTCGGACGACTGGACCCAGCAGCCCAATTTTTGGCATGGAGACTCACATGACCTCCAGTTCGGACATAGTCCATGTTAGGTTGACCTTAAATGTCATTTGAGGTCACTGGTCAGAGGTCATTTGACATCACCGGTAACAGGAAACAAGTGTGCACAAATCCTGACCGTTAGTCTGCAAAAGATGAAACAGAAAGCTCCTGGACCTCTTATAATTCCTTTTCAAAAGCATAAGAGATACATGGTCTTTCGGGAGTAGAAAGAAAGATTGAACTATAACAAATAGGATTAGAATGTTTGCCTTTTTGGTCCGGGCAATGCTGGGTACCCCTGCTAGTTAAGTATAAGGCATAAACCGGCCAAGTATAAGGTTATGTCTCTGTATGTTCCATTGTTTACATGACCATAATGGTAAGTCAAGTTAGTCCGGCAGCCAAAAGCAAGATTTTAGGAAGTACCATCATATGTTGTCTATAGTTTTGTTTTTGGTGTCAACTGAAAGATAAGAATGAGTAGATTTAGAAAATGCTGGGTGCCATCTTATCACCCTTAAACATTCTGAGTAATTTAGTATGGCGTCCAAGATGGCTACCAATTACAAAATATGCTGAAGTGATACTTCAAAAAACTAACAAAATGTATAGCAATGGTACTGCTTCCATTATTTCCATGAATAACATGATAATAAAAATATTCTGTTTATATAGATGCTATCCTGATCAGCCATCTAACTCATGTTGGTAAATGAAATGGTGAAATAATGGTTTCACTACTGGCTCATTGCATTTTTGCATGCTTGTTTTGCTGTACTCATTTTTCCTGAATGTTTATCTTGCTTTTATGTTGCAAACACATGGTATTTTTTCAGGCATCTTGTATATTGACTGGTAGTGACTGGTGGTGACAGTACTCAATAATGCTTTCAAGGTCATAGTAATTTCTGCAGACAGACAAAAAAATAAATAAATAAAAGGTACAAGCCTTATATGAATCTGGTTGTCCAATAACATCATGTTTGGTTATTCCAATAATTATCAACTAATTGAATTTAACTTTCAACTAGAAAAATTATGCAGTGAATGGTGGTGGATTTGGTGGAAGAGTGGTACATAGTATGTGGTACAAGGAGAATGCTTAATATTGCAGGGATGAAAAATTACTGACCACTTCTGTTAATTCGCATTTAAGTACAACTGCTGTGATGAACAACACTGATTGAATGTGGTTCCAGTAGGATTAGCAATGATATTAGGTACAGTAAAATTTACAAAGATGGGAAAACAGATCACCTTGAAGATAATATGGTCACAGACGAGAACTTTAAAATACAGTGCAGTATGTGTCAAGAATGCACATGCAAAGACACCTAAAGAGAAATGAAAAGCAAGCATTTAGTTAACCAGGTCCATCAAAAAGACCAAGTCTCTCGGTAGATAAGCAATTTTCATTCCTTGACCACTGCATCTTTTGTGGTGAGGGCTGTTAGTTAATTAAAGATCCTAAAAACTCGTCAAGATGGAGACTTCCTTATATGTGTCGTGAAATTATTGGGACAAGGACAAAAATGTCTTTCAAAGATTCCATCCTCAACATCAGCACATTAAGAAATAATAAGTCAGCTGCTGATATTTGACTTCGTATGGAGAGAGCTCTCAGTGACCTCCATGCAGCTGATGCAAGATATCAGGTAGACTGCCAGTCGAAATTCATGCTGCCAAATTCAGTAGGATCAGCTGGAAATTTCAGCACTGATAACTGTGATAAAGATGGTGCATTGGAATCTCTTCTTCATGCTATGACATAATACAAAATACGTGTTTGGAATTCTGTTGAATTATATGATACATACAGAGCATATGGTGGTACAAATATGTCAAGATGGTTTATAGTTCAAAAAGTCAAGGAACACATTGGTGAAGATCTGCTCATGTTGACATTTTAGGTTTATCTAGCATATTCATCTTTTGGTGTAAAGCATCAAAATTCATGATATTGGCTGATGACCAGGGAGATGAGATAGATTATGCATTGTCCAAAGTAGTTAAAAGTAACACGTCTAAAAGTGCAGAAGTTCAAAAATCTCACTACTCCACAAAAATCAAAAAATTAGTCTAGGGTATTGGAAAAAGCTCTGTGTGAAAGGCATTGTATTCTGGGTTGCTATTGGCAACACTCATGCACCAATGGCAGAAGTGGCAAAACAAGCCACGAAATTCATGGTTGCATGTTACTGAGTTCCACACTGTGACAGTATGTCAGAGACTTGTGTGACTCTTTTGTCATCAAAGTTTGGCAAGGGAAGTATAATGACACCAAATCTTAACTTTCTCCTACCTACAAATGAATCCTTTGCAGAGAATGTAAAGCATGCCCACTACTAAGCATGCATTTGGAAATCAGTGAAGGGTCCACATGCTCCAAGCATGGATATTGAAAACTTTAGATAGATAAAGGATTATGCAAACAAGTCCTTAGATCTTGTACTACTCTGCCTCTAAACATCCCTCAGTCACCAGACGGTGTATTAAAGTTAAAACAGTGCAACTGCAAAAGTGAAATGCCCCATGCCAGACACTCTGCTGTGGTTGTAGAGCAGCCAGGTAGTCATGCGCAATTTTCTGCAGTTGTAGGGGACGTGAATACTTCAGTAATCATGTTGACCAAAGTACATTAACCATTACCCACCAGGGAATGGTCACAAGCAAAATTTGTAGATTGGTGATGCCAGGTATCCACATGTGTTTGATGTTTTATTAAACTTCTTGTCTGCTTCTGTTCCCACTTCAAGTGGACCCCTCGTGTCCTCCACCCCTGCCAAGCCTCTGTTCAAGGATACTAGGAAAGGGCTCAGAGTAAGTGCCATAGGGCATGCCGTGGATGCAACTGTGTCTCGTTTATCTGGTAATGGAGAAGTTATCACATTGAGAGCAAAGCCAAAGTCAGGCCCAGGCGCATATGCATGAGTACATCCTCCCCCACACACCAAAGGTTGATCATCTTCTTCATGTCCATACTCATCGATGCTACCACCTACAGACTTGGGGATCCTTTCAATAGCAAGAAGAGTTGATAAGTATTATGGTCTTTAATTTGTTTCCTCTAACTACTATACTTTCCAAGATATTAAGTTCTAAAAACAGGCTATTTTCAGAATAATGTCAGTACTGAGAGGACGACTGCACTGTAAACAACCCAGCATCTAGGGGTTAATGTGACTTTACTTGACTCATGTAAGATTGTATACATAAATGTTACATTTCTTGACATGTCCAAATTGGTTGCTTCATTGTTACCACAAGCTGCTCTTTAAGTCTAAGAGAATTATCTCTCGTGTAATTAATTTTTAAGATTTTCGGCACGTGAATGACGTCTTTGAATAATTCTAGCAAGGTTGAGACGTTATTTTGGTATTTTGGTTCCACTCATTATTTGGAAGGTAACGAGCATCCTTTAGTATACATTCTTGCAACATGAATGTTCATCATATTGAAACTACGAAATTTTCATGTCATTTCAGGAGATAATTTTTTTTTTCAATATCTAGGCCTAATTAAGACAGATGATTTAGGTTTGGTACAGTTTTATGGACGTCCAGTTTAGTCATATATGGGTAGAATTTCACTGCTATGCCGGTTGTAAGTTTGGTATTTTCACGATGTCTCGGTATTTGTAAAGTATTCATTAATGTTTATTTGAAGCTATATAGAAACTTAATATGCATTTTATGGTGCATACCAATACATTTTAACTGTTTTGAAATGTTAAAAACATGATTTGGCTTAACCCGTAAGTGCCGGGTGTTGGTATGAACTGACGTGAAAGGAGTGGACAGAGGCACCTGGGTGTCGGCAATAACCGCAAATGTTTTCGCATGACAGTTTTAAATGGCTGCCATTTGATCTCATCAACAAAGGATACAGAAAGACTCCCACCACTCGATGCACAGGTACCTCAGTCTTTTCTGTCACTTTGTCAGGTGTAGAATGATGTTTTCTGAAATCTCGTCTGATTCCGTTTCTGCCTCACGTCAATCCCTTGCCTCATCCACCCCTGCCAAGCCTCTTTCCAGGGATACTAGAAAAGGGCTCAGTGACAGTGCCAAAGAGTGTGCCTTGGACACTGTTGTATCTACTTTATCTAGTAGACAAAATCAGTGTTATCAAGCAGAGAGCAAACCCAAATATAGGGCTGTGTGCAAATGCACTAATTCATACTGCTTCAAGCACCAAAAGTTACTAATCTTCCATACGTCGTTACGCACGAATGTAACCATCTGCAAACCTGGGGATGCTTTCATTCGCAAAAAGAAGAGGTGATGAATAATATGGTTTTTAACTTGTTTCCCTAACTACTATAGTTTCCAAGAAATTGAGGTTCCAAAACAGGCTTTTTTGGGAAAAATGCCCTTAGAGACAGAATGGCCACACCGAAATGTACCCAGCATCTGTTAATACATCATCAGAATTTAGATTTGATATGATCCTGGATCATTTATGGCCCCATCCCACTTATCTGCATTATCGTACAACATTTGGTTGCAAATGCATGTCACAAGGTTTTGAAACACTATTACCACAAAAGTATGCAAACATATTCAGTTCAAATATGTATTACTATGTGAATGCAACCTATTTTTAATGAAATGGCCATTTTGGAAGCCATCTCAGAATATATTATATGCTCAAAGGTGATAAGAGGACACCTGGTAGATTCTTAAATTATTGTACATTCATAGCTTTTAACCCGCCGCATGCCAGTGCAATTTTGAAATGGTCTGACATAATGCCGCGGCCAGTGCCAGTGCCGTTTTAAAACGGTCTAAAATAAACAACTTCACTGTGACCGCATTTTTCAAGATTCGCAGGTAAAAATTGGCAGGCATGTAAGGCAACTGTTCCTCTACCATCCCCCAGGCTGTCAAGGCCATACACTCACTCACTCCCCACTTCATGCTCACTCTGCCTCACTCTGTCTGTGTGCCTCACCCAGTGCTGTACATAGTGAAGGCATTTTGTTAATATTTTTTTGTAAGTGTAAGTTGTAAATATTTTCTTGTAAGTGTAAGGACTATATAGTGAAGTCAAGTTGTAAATACCTTCTGGTAAGTGCCAGGACTGTACATAATGAAGTCAGATTGTACCTGTCTTCAAGTTAGTGTAAGATAATGCATTCACAGTGAGCAAGACACACAAATTGTAATAGATGCTGAAATAATAAGTGATCAGGAAAGTGTACTGAACATTGCTATACCTGAGTATACCTTACATAGAAAACAGCTTTCTCTCACTTAAGTGGTGAGCGTGAGAGAGCGGCTATACCTTTACACGAGTATGCAGGACTCAATAACACTAATTTCCGAGCCTCGGTGAGCATTTTAATGGCGAAATTCGTTGTTTCCACATCAAAATCTATCATTTAGCCAAATAAAAAGATCGAAAAATGGCCGGCGCTAGGGTGACCCAGAGGGCTAAAAATAGCCGGCACACGGTGGGTTAAATGACACTAAGCTCAAAACTATGGACAACATTTGAAGGTTCATCCCAGTATCTGGTGGATTAAGTTGGCTGATTTCCCACAGTACGCACTATATTTCTCCAAAGTATTCACAGGGATATGCACCCCCGGACAACATTAACACCCTGGACACAAAATGGCAGTCATGTCGAAGGTATAGTAAAGTCTCAATATGTAGTACCCATAATTCACACGGTCCACCTCTGTAATTTGTATGAACCAAATTTGTGACAATTTCAACCATTCACCCTAATTTCGATGGCAATTTGGGATTCAGGGGAGAGAGAGAGAGAGAGAGAGAATAATAATAATAATAATAAAATAATGATAATAATAATAATAATAATAATAATAATAATAATAATAATAATAGAAATAAAAAAGGGAAAATGCAATTAGTAATTTCAATACCTCACAAGACAAAGTCATGTGTCATGTGCATGGAACCTCAATACACAAAATAGACAAATTTTGAAATCTGACCTTGGCTGTGACCTTGATTTGTGGGTCAAGGCCATTCATACTCAGTAGCCATGCATATCATAACAAATTCTATGAATGTTCCAAGTCTGGTGATTGTAGTTCAATTCTCTCTCTCTCTCTCTTTCTCTCTCTTTATTGTGCACTCAATGATCCCAACCTACTTTCCATTGACCCCAGGGCGATCTCAGAAACTAGTGGTCCAAATGGGCCCATGGTCATTCAGGACCTGGTTCCCGACTTGGACTATGTCCACAAAAATTTCAAGCCTGTACTTTTAGCGGTTTCTGAGGATCTGGGGATAGACTATTTTTATAGGTTTTTGGATGCAAATGGACAACCAGTATTGAGACATGGATGATACTGGGTAATATGAAGCCGCCAGCTGGGGGACTCATTTGACTAAGTATGATGGCCATTGCTTTGAAACTGAGTGAATACAAGTAAATTACTCTTCGAAGAAAGAATGATAATAATAATACTCAGGGATGAGTGAGGCTGGTCACTCTCATCTTAAATGTCGGGACCAACTGCCTAGCCCCGGGCTCCTACGCTCCTCATGGGGAATGTAGGATTGGATGGATGGATGATAATAATAATAATAATAACTAGAAATAGGAAATTGCCATTAGCGATTTCAGTAACTCACCACATAACAAAGACATTTATCTTGTCAATGTAAGGTCAGTACATAAAAAGAAAAATTACATTTGACCTTGGTAGTGACCTTGAGTTTTGGGTCAAGGTCATTCATACTTAGCACCCACACATAGAATATCAAGTTCTATCAATGTACGAGGTTTCGTGATCGTTGCTCAATTCTATCTTGCTTTTTTCATTATGAAATTTTGCACTCACTGACCCCAAGCTGCAGTACTTTCCATTGATCCCTAGGTGATCTCAGAAACTACTGGCCCAAATGGGCCCAAAGTCATTTCAGACTTGCTTTCTGACCTTGGCTATGTCCCACAAAATATTCAAGTCTGTACCTTCAGCGGTTTCTGAAAATCTGCAAATAGGCTATTTTTATAGGTTTTTGGACGTAACTGGTAAACCAGTACTGGGAACTGGATAATACATGGTTATATGAAGCTGCCAGCTGGGGACCCTGATGATTAAGTATGATGAACGTAGATTTGAATTTAATGAGCGAATACGATGAATTTACTTCTTCATAAATAATAATAATAATAATAATAATAATAATAACAACAACAACTAGAGAACGGAAATTGCCATAAGTAGTAGCTCACCACATAAAAAAGTAAAAAAAAAAAAGCAGACAACAGGAATAAGGAGTATTGTACTTTTAATTTCATAACATTCTAGCTTTTGCCGGACCTGGTGATTCCAAGGCCCTTCAATACTGGCACTTTTAAGTGAAGAACTGGTGTAGTAAGACCCTACTAGAACAGTCTCAAACATGCTGGGCAAAGGTGAAAGCAGCAAAATCCTCCCAGAGCAAAAATGGCAGAGACCAAACTACTTTCCACTGAACCCTGGATGATCTCAGAAACTACTAGCCCAAATGCATTCATAGTCATTTTAAACCTGCTCCCCGTCGTTGCCTATGTTGCACAAAAATTTGAAGCCTTTACCTTCAGTGGTTTCTGAGAATTCGCGAATAGGCTATTTTTATAGGTTTTTTGGATGTAACTGCAAAACCAGTACTGGGAACTAGATGATACTGAGTTATATGAAAGTGCTAGCTAGGGGACTCTGATGATAGATTATGATGGCCATAGCTTTGAAACTGAGTGAATATGAGCAATTTATTTCTCAGTAAGAGAGAATAAGAATAACAGTAACAAGAAAAAGGAAACTGTCATTAGCAATTTCAATAACTCATCACATGACAAGGTCATCCGTCTTGTGGATGTGACCTCCACATAAAAGAATAAGCAAATTTTGAACTCTGACCTTGGCTGTGATTTTGAGTTTTGAGCCAAAGTCATTCCTACTAGGTAGCCAAGCATAGCATATCAAGTTCTATGAATAACCAAGTTTAATGATTGTAACTAATTCATTTTTTTAACTGTGCACTCAATGACCCCCAACTACATTCCATTGACCCCTGGGTGGTCTCAGAAATTACTGCCCCAGATGGGCTTATAGTCATTCCAGACCTGCCCCCCGACCTTGACTATGAGCCATAAAAATTATAAGTCTGGATATTTAGTGGTTTCTGGGAATCTGCATGGATGATACTGGGTCATATGAAGCGCCAGTGGGGGGATTTAGATTGTTTTAAAATAAAAAATAAGAGGAAGGAAAATCAAATGAACTGAAAAAATAATAATCAATACACTAGATTACAAGTGTTATCCATCGTTGAAAAAAGTCTGTAACAGTTGGACTTAAACAGCTGTAGGTTGAATTTTGGGGAGAAATAACTCTGGGGAAGCGAGTTCCCAAAAGATGCAGTTCGGGGAGAGGCAGAAGTTATGCAATATGACAGTGTGACACTCCAGTCATAAGCGCTTCCAGATGCTCATGCAGCTAGGGAGAAGGCATGGAGAAGTAGAGCTGGGGACGTCATAGAGAGGTGGCACAATGGATATAACTTCGTCTGAGCATTTGCCATAAAAGTATGTCAAATAATGCAAGGGAGGCAACATTCCTTCTTACTTGTAGAGAAGGTAGCTTATTTGTAATGGCAGGGTTATTTATAATTCTAACAGCTTTGTTTTGAATCTTTTGTAGTTGTTTTAGTGCAATCTCTCCACATCTGTTACATATGGGTGAGCAATATTGCAGCTAAGAGTGCACATGACTTATAATTTATAAGTAACTGTTTGTCAGTGAAGTGGTTACGGGACTATACAATAATCCAATTTTAGCAAGTGAAGTGAGAGGTCCAGACGAGGGCACTGTTAAGTGAAACACTGAGAATTTCAATACTTTTAGAGACAGGAATGTCAGTTGCATTGAAAGTGATATAGGAATGTAAATGGCCAAGTATGATCGTCGTAACTTTGAAACTGAGTGAATATGAGCAGTTTGCCTCTTGGTAAGAGAATAATAATAATCATCATCATCATCATCATCATCATCATCATCAACAATCTTATCATCACCATCATCATCATCTGGACCTCCATTCCTACCCTAGGGCAGGGTGAGGAGAAGCAACATCCAGACAGCCCAAATTTGCCTAGTCCAATGGGCCACGCTTCCATGCACTCACCATTAAAGCCTCCAGAATCCTGGCTCATCTGATACACCAAAAACATTCACCATGTACTGTAGCTTCACATACACGTATTCAGTAGAGACAATCGGTATGCTCTCACTTTAAATAGGGGTGCCAAATCCCTGATCATGCGCTTCTCCTCGCAATATTCATCCAACCAGCTCGATCTCTTATCAGTCCCCTAGCCTCATCGACTTCCAAACCTCTCTTCCTCACACACTTATCCACCATATCCCTCCACCTTCTCCTTGGCCTGCCTCGCCTCCTCCCTCCTTCAAATTCGCTCAGATATACCTTTTTCACCACTCTTGTTATCCATTCTTTCCATATGACAGTACCATCTCAGTATACTATCTTCGATTCTGGTGTCCACAGACTTCCTCACCGCACAGCTTTCATGAATCAGATTAATTCGTATCCCATCCACTCTCTATACTTTGCATACATTCCTCAGTACTCCCATCTCCACTGCTTTCACGCTTAACTTTTAATTTTCATGTCACACCACAGTCTCACATCCATATATTAAAGTTGACACTAATACCCTGCACTCTTTCATATAAGCCTCGTGCAGCTGCAACACTCAAGCCTCTATTTCTTATCAAGGCCTTCATTGCACCAGCTACTCTCCTTCCCTGTGTCACTCTACTGTCCATGGCACATTTTCCTCTCTTTTCTATCATTGTACCTAGGTATTTAACTGTCTCACCAATTCCAGTCTCTTTCCATTCACTGTGACATCACACTGGGTCACCTTCTTTCTCAATAACCATCGCTTTTACTCATTTCTACATTTACGCTCAAGGCACGACACTCACAGTCATCAGCAAAAATCTGCACTAGTCTACCAAGTTTTTGTCCGGTATTTGCAAGTGGTACCGCCTCATCAGCATATAACAAATTTAAGGTATTCCATGCATCACCATTCATTACCGACACCATCCCCCTCTCCATTACTCGTATTTTTACTTCCCTCATCACCCCATCCATAGATATATTGAACAACCATGGGGACATCACACAACCTTGTCGCAAGCCCACACCGATCGTGAACTAATCACTTAGATGCATCACAACCATCATGAAAACTATTGACAGCACCTAGCAGCTTACTTTCTACACAGTACATGCGCGAAACCTTCCACAGTCCTTCTCTGTCAATTTTGTCATATGCATATTCCAGATCCATGAATGCCATAAACACCTTATAGTCCTTCTCATAAACCTTCTTCACATCCTGTTTTACTGCAGATATTTGATCCACACAACCTCTGCCACTGCTAAAGCCACCCTGTTCATCACTCAACAGAACTTCTGATATTTCTCTTACTTTATTATAATTCTTCCATTTACCTTCCCTACCACAGTCAATAAACTTTTGCCACGATAATTCTTGCATTCACCTTGCTTACTTTTATCTTTGTACAGGGGTACAATCACAGCCTTTTTCCACTCTACTGGCACAGTTTCTCTCATCCATGCCTTCATACATATCTCCAATAAGCATTTCATTCCGCTCTCTCCACTACACTTACTCATCTCTGCATACACCTCATCAACCCCAGCTGCTTTCCCATTATTCTGCCGTTTCACAACGTTCTTCACCTGTGCGAGGGTCACGTTTCTTATCACCGCATTCCTTCCTTGCACACCCCTAAAACCAATTATGTTTACAGCTGCTCTGCTCTGTCTATTCCCATTCATCAGGCTTTCAAAATATTCTCTCCATCTGATCCTTATTTCATCCCCATGGGTTAATAATCTACTGTACTACTCACATCCTTCACACTTTCACATTTCTTTTCTCTGTCACTTCTACATTTCCGCACCTCTTTCTATAATAATTTCCTATTTTCAGGATAATTTGCATTCATTCTTCTTCCTAGATCATAATTTACCTCCTCCTTTTTCCTCTTCACTAGTCCCTTTACGTGCTTCTTCCCCTCAGTATATTCAATTCTTATTTCAGTTGAACCCCTGTTCTGTAACCACTCTAGCCACTTCTTCCTCTTTTCCCCACTGCTCTGTTAACTTCTTCATCCCATCATGCCATACCTTTCTTCTTTGTTGTTACTCTTGCCACACCACACACCGCTTTAGCATTCCTAAGTAAACAATCCCTATATGATTTCGACAGGCTGTCCAGATCCATTTCATTACGATTCACTGATTCTAACTCCTCCCCTACTTTGGTCCTGTTTTAATTTGCCATTTCTTTGATCCTCAGCTTCTCGACTTTCAGTCTTTCTCCGTGACTGCTCCTCTCTCTCCTGGGCCACCTCACTCCTCTCAGCTTGATTTTGCATACCACAATCACATGATCTGACAGACCGTCCTCTCACGACCCTCGTATCAGCAACCATTCACAGCATCGACCTCTCTACGAGCACAGAATCAGTCAGGCTCCTTTCAACACGATCCCCGTTCCCTCTTTACCATGTATATTTATGTCCATCTTTGTGTTTGAAATATGAGTTACAAGTGCACAACCTCCTTTCCTGACACATATCCTTCAGTCACTTCCCATTATCATTTTCTCTTGGCTCTCCATTACAACCCATTATGTCATCCTCAGGACCAGTGCCTACTCTTCCATTTAGATTGCCCATTACGATCACTTTATAGTTCCTGGGCATTTCTCCCATTACTTCATCCAGCTCATCCCAAATCCTGTCATTCTCTCTCTCACTTCTGTCATCACACGATGCATACGCTACAACCACAGTCACTTTCACCTTCTCAACCTTGAACTAGACATACATACATACCAAGCTGACACATTTGTAATCTCTCAGTCCACTCTACCACATTTCATTCATCAACAAAGCAACTACTTCCTTGCATCTCCCTCGTCCATTCATGCCCAACCTTATACATTTTACACCCTCCCACTCCCCCACTTCACAACCTTTCATCTTTGTTTCATACAATGCCATCAAGGCATATCTCGCACTCTTGAACACATTCACCACTTCCACCCTCTTGCTGTCCTCATTCGCACCTGTCACATTCCACATAGCCATGCGAATCTGCCCATTTGGTTGGGGCCCTGGGCAGGTATTGGGCCCTCCAAGGCTCTCCGAATCATTTGCCAAGATTAAGTGATTTTAGATAGGGGAATCTGGGGGACACATAACCTGACCAAAAACTCCGGATATATGGTTTCCACCCAACGTAGTAAATGGTTTCCTGCGTACAGGAAATAATTTGGCGTGCCACTATGTAGAGACCATAAGGCATCCCTAAACAGAGAGTGGATGATCGGTGCCCCCATCTAATATAATAATAACAGTAATCCATCCATCCATCATCCAATCCTACGTTGCCCCATGAGGAGCGTAGGAGCTCGGGGCTAGGCAAGTTGGTCCTGACATTTAAGATGAGAGTGACCAGCCTCACACATCCCTGAGTGTCATTAAGTGAGTAATTACCCTAACTATCCCTTGGATATAAACCTTCATCGGCTCAGTCTGTCTGTAGTGTGACAATTACCCACTAAACCACAAGACGCCATAATTTGGTTATATGGTTACCACCCAGCGTAGTACATGGTGTCCTGTTGTACAGGAAACCATTTGGCTTGTCACTCAGTGTAGAGTCACCCACATGCAGAAGGAACAGGAAAGAATGAAGGAAGAATGACAGAAGAGGAAGGAAGGAAAGGAGGAAGGAGAGGCAAAGGCAGACATCCGAGAGTAGCACTACATCGAGTGTGTGGATGGTGAGCACCCCCACCTACCTCTGCTGTGGTGACTAATAGTCATCATCATCATCATCATCATCATCCTTATCATGACAAGAACAATATAAGTCGCCAATGGTGTGGTTAGTTATAATAATAATAATAATAATAATAATAATAATAAAAATAATAAATAATAATAATAATAATAATAATAATTAATAAAATAATAATAATAATAATAATAATAATAATAATAATAAAATAATAATAATAATAATAATAATAATAAACAATAATGATAGCTAGAAAACGGAAGTTGCCATTAGCAATTGGAATAACTCGCCACATGACAAGGTCATCCGTCTTGTGCATGTGACCACAATAAAATGACAGTAAGCAATTGTTGAACTTTGGCCTTGGCTGACCTTGAGTTTTCGGTCACGGCCATTCATACTTGGTAGCCATACTTAGCAAAACAAGCCATATAAATGTACCAAGATTTGTGATTGTAGCAAAATCCTTTTTTTTTTTTTTCAAATTGTGCAGTCAATGACTCCAAACTACTTTCGACTGATCCCTGGGTAATCTGAGGAACTACGGCTCAAATGGACCCATAGTCATATCACACCAGCACCTCGACCTTCGCTATGTTCCAGAAAAACTTCAAGTCTCTACCGTTAGTGGTTTCTGAGAATCCTCGAATATTTAGATTATTTTTATGGGTTTTTTGATGTAATTGGAAAACCAGTACTGGAACTGGATGATACTGGGTAATATGAAGCTGCCCGCTGGGGGACTCAAACGACCAAGAATGATGGCTGTAGCTTTAAAATTGAGTGGATATGAGGAATTTTCTTCTTGAGAAAAATTAACAATAATAATGATAACAATAATAATAATAATAATAATAATAATAATAATAATAATAACAAGAAAATGGAAATTGCCATTAGCAATTTCAATAACGCACCACATGACAAGGTCATCGTATTTTTTCCTCAATTCAGCTGCTGGGGTCGATTTACTTCGCAATACCTGTCGCTGAATCTGGCAGTTGAGACAGACTGCATACAGTGTTCCATAAAAAATAAGCAAATTTTGAAATTTGAACTTGGGTGTGACCTTGAGTTTTGGGTCAAGGTCATTCATACTTGGCCACCATACATAGCATAACAAGTTCTGTAAATGTCCCAAGTTTGGTGACTGTAGCTCAGTTCTATCTTGGTTTTTAAACTGTGCACTCAATGGCCCCAAACTACTTTTCATTGACCTCTGGGTGATCTCAGAAACTACTGGCCCAAATGGGCCCATAGTCATTTCAGACCTGCTCCCCGACTTATGCTATGTCCCACAAACATCTCAAGTTTGTAACCGTAGTGGTTTCTGAGAATCCGTGAATAGACTATGTTTTGGTTTTTGGATGTAACTGGAAATGCAGTACTGGGAACTGGATGATACTGGGTAATATGAAGCCGCCAGCGGGGGGACTCAGATGGCCAAGTACGATGGCCGTAGCTTTGAAACTGTTCGAATACGAGCAATTTACGTCTCTGTCAGATAATAATAATAATAATAATAATAATAATAATAATAATAATGTTTACACGAACATATAACTCACCACTGGTGTGGTGAATTATAATAATAATATTGACAAGGACAAAAAATAGCTCACCCTAGTGTGGTTAATTATAATTATTATAATAATAGCAGCAGCAGCAATGCTAGTAGTAGTAGTTGTAGTAGTAGTAGTACGAGCAGTAATAGGAGTAGTAGTAATAGTAGGGTGGTGGTGGTGGTCGCAGGAGTAGTCTAATAACAACAGTAGTAGAACTAGTACTAAGACGGAGAGGTGGCAAGTTTAGGCCAAGTTAGAGCAAAATATGTTCAGGTTAAAGTTGCCGGCATTATACGACTGTTCTCTGACGGCCACGCGACGCAGCTAGACGGTCGAGAAAAACACCTATACTCGTAAACCCCAACCAAAGCTTCAGTACTACTCCATATCTAAGGCAGTTTCCCTCGTCCTGCATGACTTATTCCTCTCCACTACTCAGATTGGGCGGTGGGTGTGAGTGCAGAGTGTTTACGTCTCTCCTCTTTCTCTCTCTCTCTCTCTCTCTGTATGTGTGTGTGTGTGTGTGTGTGTAATTCACCGGGTCGGTCAGGATCACTTGATGGTCGTGATCGTCAGCTTTTACCCTCCCGGAAGGGAGCTGAGAGCTCATATAGTCCGATCTAAGGGCAAGGCTGTGACCTTCACACACCCACACACCCGTCCCCTTGCTCAAGGGGGACAGTAACCACCCACTTCGTCAGTGAAACTTTTCGCAACCTGAGCGATGCGCGAACTCCCGTCTACCACATGGCAAGCGAGAACGTTACCACTGCACCAGCGAGCGGTGTGTGTGTGTGTGTGTGTGTGTGTGTGTGTGTGTGTGTGTGTGTCCGATCACTGGCATAGTTTTCATTTTCCGTTCCCTGAGGCCCAGCAATTCAGCTACATACTTTTATTTGTCACGACCTTGGCGTTAAGACCCATCGCCCATTTTGAATATATACATCCTGTTATGTCTCATCTGGGACATGTCGATGGGTTTAGTGGAGGACCAGCAAAGTCTATTTTACCGAAATTCAGTCAATCAAATTGTGTCTTGCCCCACACAGGAATCAAACCCCTTTCCTTTCGTATAACAGATCACTTCACTATCTACTTGGTCACCACCACTTAATCAGAACGATGGCACGTCAAATGTCTTTGTCAAAGGCAGATGATTTTATTGATTAGGATAGTCACCACCTTCCTACTAAACTGAAGGGGATAAAAGTCTCAGCCCTCTACATCACTACCACAGGTCACATTCAGGCTCAATAAACTCGTCTGGCGGTAGCAGGAATTTAATTTTAAATGACACTTCCATCCTTCACGATGCGCGGGACTAATAACACGCCATACGCTGAATACAGGAGTACAAAGGAGAGCAAACAGCTATAAATCTGGTGGTCCTTTCGGAGTTACTGGTTATCGAGAAGACTACAAGTATGGTAGCATTCTATGAGCTAAGGATAACGATAGTAAAGTAAAAAGGTCCTCCCTCACCTACCAAACTCCTGATGGGTAACCGGCAGGAAAATGTGAGACTTTTTACCACGTAGCACGGAAAGCTTCCTTGGAAATTTGACAGGAAATATTTGAAAAGAAGAAAATAAATACATTTTACAATAAATAATATGGAAAGTATGAGGTGCCAGAAACACCACTAAGTAGGGAAAATTACGATCCTCCATTTTAGAGGGAGAACTGTAACAGAAGAAAAAGACTGGGGGGGAAAGACTGGGAAAGGAAGTAGGAGAGGATGGAGAGAGTAGTAAAAACAGAATATGGCAGAAAAGAAGGTAAATTTACTGAACGAAGAAGAAAGAAGGAAACGAGCGAGAATAAGGGAAGCGAAAAGAGCGAGGGTTTAAATTACGTATGGGAAAAAGACAGAGATGAGGAAGAAGAGTGGCAAAAGAAGAAAGAAGGGAGGAGGGAGGAGAAAGGCAATAAAAAAAATGACAGAGAAAAAAATGATAAACAGATACATCGAGAGAGAGAGAAAGATACAGCGGGGGGGGGGGGGCGGGGGGCGGAGGAAGAGGCCTATCATGCAAGGTATCGTCCAGATCATTCACCCCCAAATCACCAACACCACAGCACCACATGGGTTTTTACTGCTAGTAATTACGATCGTTTGCCCACTCATACGGTTACTGGCCCATTCTCGCTGTGGCCAAGTATGCTTCTGTATAGTTTTATGTCTAACCAACCAGTGTGTGTGTGTGTGTGTGTGTGTGTGTGTGTGTGTGTGTGTGTGTGAGAGAGAGAGAGAGAGAGAGAGATGGCCCTGTCTCGACCGTTTATCTGTATGTGAGAGAGAGAAAGAGAGAGAGAGATGGCCCTGTCTCGACCGTTTATCTGTACGTGCGAGAGAGAAAGAGAGAGAGAGATGGCCCTGTCTCGACCATTTATCTGTACGTGCGAGTATTCAGTTTGAGGCCAAGCGGAATTCCGACCATAATGGTCAATAGTCTGTATATCTGGTGGTGAGGCAGGTGGAAGAAGTGAGAGGAGAGATTAGACAGAGGAAAGAAGAAAAGAGGAGGAGGGGAGGAGAGAAAGTGAAATAAGGAGGAAAGTGAGGAGAAGGAGGAGGAGGAGAGAAGGAGAGAGGTGTAATGACATTAAAGAGAACGTAGCAGCGTAGCAAAAGAGGTCATTACCGCAGTACAACAAAAGTAAAAGCAGAGAAAGGATAAAGGAGAGAAGGAGAGAGAAGGGAACGGGGGATGAGGAGGAGGAGGATAAAAGACATGAGGAACAGACAGAAAGAACCAGAGACGGTTGGAGATAATACGAACAGAGGGGAGCGGAGAGTACAGAGGAAAGGAGGCGAGATGAGGAGGAGAGAAGTCGAGAGAAAGAGAAGAGAAAGGAATGGAAATGGCAGGAGAAAACACGAGAGAAGAAAAAATGAACGGAAGAGAGAAAGGAACACAGGCGATGATAGAATAGAAGATAAAAGGAAGAGGGACAGAAGAGAAGGAAAACAGAAGAGATAAGTGAGGAGATGAAACTGATACAGAAAGAAAGATGAGAGAGAGAGAGAGAGAGAGAGAGAGAGGGAATAGAGAAATCGAGAAAAATGAGATGAGAGGTGAAGTGAAATATGTCAGAAAAAATATATTAAGGAAGACGAGAGGAAAGTTGAAGAGAGAAAAGAAAACGGAAGGACTGAAAACAATGAAAGCGGGACGCGAAGGAGATAAATGATGTAACAGAGGAGAGAAGAGGAAGGAAAGAGGTGAGAAGGGGAAGAGAAAACGAAGAGAGGAACATAGATGGTGAGGAGATAAAATAAAGGAAAAATACTTGGGAGAAATGTGAAAAGTGGACGTTTCAAAAAAGGGAGAGGAGACTGGAAAGAGGAGCTAGAAGTGACGAATAACATATGGAAAGTTGAAGGACGGAGGCGAAGATATATATATATATATATATATATATATATATATATATATATATATATATATATATATATATATATATATATATATATATATATATATATTGTTACGGAACAGAGAAAGATAACGTACACTTTAAGTGAGAATACTAAGAGTCACTACTGTCCCGTAAAGTTCCAGGTTCAAAACAGAAGAGTTAGGTAAAATTACAAGTTAAAGTTTAATGCTCAAACTAACAACAAAACATTCAGGACTCATAAGGATAATGTAATGGCAAATAAACAGGTTAAATATATGGTTAACTGCCAAACTATTATCAAAAATGACTGACATAAAACCCAACATTAATCAAAAACCTCACTAGGCCTAAGAATTAACCTTATGCTACACAGTACAAGAAAAAATGCAATAACAGTTATACTCAAATTACACACAGCTGCTAGATGTTTGGAGATTTCTTGAGCACTCACAATAATAATATCTGTACAGGGGAGGACAGAGATGTGAACAAAATGAGGAGCAGATCTAAGTGGCAATGATGCAGAGACTGAGCTCATTATATAGGGGCCAGCAGAGCTTGATACAACTTGTAAGAAGGACGCGCAAATGAAGCCATGGGGACATAGAGTTGACAATCCCGCTCTGGACAACAGAAAGGACGACTTACTCTACTATAACGGTAGAAGGGGGGGACTGAGGCAGAACACGCTCGTGATCAAACATGCAGCATACTGTGCGTTAAAATTACACAAAGGATGAAATCATAGGCTATGTAACACCTCCCCACAAAGAAAAAAGAAATTTACAAAGGAAATTTCTTATTACTCTAAAACAATCTGTATATGGCATTACAGAACATGCAAAAGTCTTTCCTAATTTTACAAAACATGAGATCTCCCTAGCACGTTCAGTCATAGGTACTTGCCAGTATCCCTTTAACAAATCGAACTTACTTATGTACAGCTCCGGACAGATGAAACGGCTACACTCCATCCACCAGCGACTTGGTTTGGGTCTCAGTGGTTCTGGTAACAGTTGCAGGTGGAGGGAGGGGGGATGTGGGAGGGTGAGGAGGGGAGAAATGTGGGCGGAGTTATATTGGGGGTAGTGTGGGAGGGTGAAGAAGCAGCACAGTCTGGCTGGTGGGAGGGGGAGACGAATGGTTGGGTAGCAGAGACGAGAGTCTGCTGGAGGGTAAGACAGGTGAGTGTGATTAGATGAAAAGAAATTACAAAAAATAAATTATTATAATATCTGCTGCATATATTGCATTTTATCTACTAAATAAAAACACTGTCTATTATTCACCAACGTATTTGGGTATCCTACTCATTATTATTATCCTTTGGATATTAGCCAATAAATAAAGATATTGGACGGTCTTTCGGACCCGAACCAATTTTTTCATAACTTTTTTCTTCAGCTATTTCCGTATTCTTATTATCCCTCGTGCTTGAAGTCCCCCTTTTTATCACTTTCTCCAACGCCCTACATTTTTCTTTAGGCATAAGGCAGTTTAACTTTCTCTTTAAATAACCATATTTGTCAACAAATATTCCTTTCATTAATCTATTTAATTACCTGTTTTCTTTCAATATGCATTTGTCTAATAATGGGTGTTACACCTTAATTGGCGCCGCTATTTGACGTTTTGAATAAATTTGGTCTAAATTTACGCATATATTGCAGTCTCTCTCAAGTAGGCTGGCAACCTCACACATGCTCCCCCCTGCTTTCTCCTTCTCTCGCTACCCGTTCCCTACTTTCCTTTTGTAGGACTGTTTATCTATTCTTTCTCATATTTTTAACCTCATTCCTTCTTACAAACTTTTAGTGCCATAGGAATTTCTCCCTTATCACCTACAGTCCTACTACATGAAAGTGGGAAAAACTGCCATCGGGAAAAGAATAACTGGACATTTATGGCGAAGGTTACGATATTAGTTATTTAGAATGAAAGTGTTGGCAGATACGCATTCTTGACGTGATTATCGCAGCCACAGCATTTCGCCTTCATAAAACAGAAGGACTATAGGTTTCATGCATTACCTCCTTACGTCCAGCATTACTGTGCAGAACGCCATGTATAACACATTAAGGACCACAAGGACAGTACTGGTAGTCATCGTGATTCTCATGAATCTCTCCATAGGCTATTGAAAACAGTGCTTTATGCTCAACTTCAGAATTATGTTCTCATCATGGCAATGATAGGCAAAGATAATAAAAACAATATATACAACCAAATTATCATTTATTATACAACAAAGCTCAAACTGCCTCCGTGCTGCAGTCTCAAGGGTGTAACCAGCTCACACAATGACATGTAACCTGAAGAAATTAAATACATGATCCTATATATATATATATATATATATATATATATATATATATATATATATATATATATATATATATATATATATTAATAACCATGAAGAACACTGTTTGATCTAAAATTTATTGTGTTGGGTAAAGCAGAGGACACTAACTAGCATGGCAACCTACCACACGGAAACCACCATGTTGCACTACACGCCACAGAAACCGATGCACAGACCATGATATCAGCGAAAAGACTATGAGAAGAGTATTGCACGAAGCAGGGTTGCATCACAGGACCCTAGCAAACGTTATGATGACAAGCAAGAGGATTTTTGGAAGTGTGTCACTTAAGGGCGCAACTGCTGGAGAAGAAATAATACTCGGTGAGTATTATTTCTGAGGTTTTCGCTTGTATAAACTAAACTATTCAGTCATACATGACCATAAAAATATATTAATAATTACTGCAGGGGGGCAACCAGTTTCGTTACAACGTCAGTCCATGCAGAGGAAATTACTTAGGGCATATAGGGTTACTCGATGTTAAATTTCATAAGTGTAGAGCCTGTAAGATTATATATATATATATATATATATATATATATATATATATATATATATATATATATATATATATATATATTGTTACGGAACAGAAAAAGATAATGTACACTTTAAGTGAGAATACGAAGAGTCACTACTGTCCCGTAAAGTTCCAGGTTCAAAACAAAAGAGTTAGGTAAAATTACAAGTTAAAGTTTAATGCACAAACTAACAACAAAACATTCAGGACTCATAAAGATAATGTAATGGCAAATAAACAGGTTAAATATATGGTTAACTGCAATAGCCTCTATTAACACGAAATTAGCAAGAGTAAATTTTATCTAAGTCAGCCCTGATAAAATGAGATACCAGATAATACTCAGTGAATGCCAGATAAATAACTACAGATACAAACTATTATCAAAAATGACTGACATAAAGAACCCCACACGAATTACAAAAACTTCACTAGGCCTACAAATTAAACTTATGCTATACAGTACAAGAAAAAATACAACAACAGTTATACTCAAATTACACACAGCTGCTAGATGGTTGGAGACTTCTTGAGCACTCACAATAATAATATCTGTACAGGGGAGGACAGAGATGTGAACAAAATGAGGAGCAGATCTAAGTGGCAATGATGCAGAGACTGAGCTCATTATATAGGGGCCAGCAGAGCCTGATACAACTTGTAAGCAGGACGCGCAAATGAAACCATGGGGACAAAGAGATGACAATCCCGCAAAGTATAACAGAGATGTCGACTTACTCTACTATAACGGTAGAAGGGGGGAACTGAGGCAGAACACGCTCGTGATCAAACATGCAGCATACTGTGCGTTAAAATTACACAAAGGATGATGAAATCATAGGCTATGTAACACCTCCCCACAAAGAAAAAAGAAATTTACAAAGGAAATTTCTTATTACTCTAAAACAATCAGTACATGGCATTACAGAACATGCAAATGTCTTTCCTAATGTTACAAAACATGAGATCTCCCTAGCACGTTCAGTCATAGGTACTTGCCAGTATCCCTTTAACAAATCAAACTTACTTATGTACCTAGCCTTTCCGATCTTGTCTATGCAATCTTCCACACGAGGGAGAGGGTAAGTGTCTGTTTTGGTTATCTGATTAACACGTCTGTAGTCGATGCAAAGCCTATGTGACCCACCTGGCTTAGGGACTAGAGTGACAGGAGAACTCCACTCGCTCAATCATCTTGTGGTCCAACAGGTAGCCAAGCTCCTTCTGGATGAGAGGAACTTTCACTGGGTTCACACGGTAAGGAGGCAGTTTAATTGGCTTTGCGTCTCCAACCTCGACATCATGCATCAACACAGTAGTTCTTCCTGGAGTGGCACGGAACACTTGCGGGTACTCCTGCAGTAATGCCGAAAACTCCTGCCCTTCCTTGGGAGGTAGATGAGAAAGCTTAGTCTGGAGATCATTCATGATATCAGGATTCTTCCCCAAACTATCACTCAGGCTCATACTGCATGGGAGAGCTTCACTTGCAGACTCGGGTGGAACAGCTACAGTGCAGACTGGATTATTTTCATCCCGCTTGTGATATAACTTTAGCATGTTGATGTGACATAGTTGCTTGCTCTTTCTACGATCTGGTGTGGCGATGACATAGCTGACATCACTGAGTTTCTTCTCCACGAAATAAGGGCCACTAAACTTGGCTTGAAGAGGTTGCCCATGAACTGGTAGCAGAATCAAAACCTGATCTCCTGGCTGAAAGTGGCGTAACCTGGACTTCTTGTCATACCAAGTCTTCATCTTCTCCTGAGCAGCTCCTAAATTCTCTCTCGCCAGCTGTAAAGCAGTGGACAGCCGTTCTTTGAACTTCATCACATACTCCAGCAGGTTGACGTCATCTTCCTCCGACAGCCAGCATTCCTTGAGTAACTTAAGGGGTCCTCTTACTTCATGGCCAAACAGTATTTCAAAGAGTGAGAAGCCCAGTGATTCATTTGGAGATTCTCTTGCAGCAAACACAACGAATGGAAGACCTTTATCCCAGTCTTTCTGATGTTCCAAACAGTATTTCTTGAGCATCGACTTGAGTGTTTGATGGTATCTCTCCAACGCTCCTTGGGTCTGTGGATGGCAAGCTGAAGACGTGATCTGGGAGATGCCCAACTCTTTCAGAGACTGCTTGAAAACATTTGACATGAAATTACTTCCCCGGTCGGACTGTACCTCCCTGGGCAGACCAAACTTTGTGAAGAACCCTAGCATTTCCTTAACCACGTTCTTTGCTGAGATGTTTCTAAGTGGAATGGCTTCAGGATAACGAGTAGCCATATCAATCATGGTCAACACATAAGAAAATCCTGAAGAAGTCTTAGGAAGAGGGCCCACAATATCCACCAACACACGGGTGAAAGGCGCCTCAAAAGGAGGAATGGAAACTAGAGGTGCAACCTTTTCGGTCTGATTACACTTCCCCACAACTTGACAGGTGTGACAAGACTTACAATACCAGGAAACATCCCTGAAGATACCTGGCCAGTAGAAGTGTTTCAAAATGCGTGCCACAGTCTTCCTCACTCCAAGGTGTCCTGCCAAACTGGAATCATGAGCCACTCTAATGATATCCTGCCTACAAACACGAGGGATGACAACTTGATGTACAACCTCCCATTCATAGTCGGCTGATGCTGTTGGGGGTCTCCACTTCCTCATAAGTACTCCTGACTTTACATAATAACAAGTAGAAGCACCGGCTGACTCTTCTTCACTGTAAGCAGAGTTAGCTAGACCTTTCAACTCAGGGTCAGCAACCTGCAACTCAACCAACTCTTGACGAGACAAATTATCAACACTACGGGGTACTGCCTCATCTGGTGAGTGGTCCAAATTAGCAAGAAAAGTGTCAGCTAGGATAACATCATCATCATCATTATCCTCTAAATCACCAGTAACTTTAGACTTAGCCCTAGTGACAGCACATGCAGGGAACACATCAGGGACATCACAATCCTGGGCCGCAGCCACTGGCTCACTAGACAACTGAGGAGCTGGACACACTTGACTTCCACCAATATCATTTCCAAGTAAGAAAGTTACACCTGACATTGGGAGTGTCTCAACCAACCCAACCATAACAGAACCATTAACAAAACCAGACTCTAAATTCACTCTGCACAGAGGAACAGAGAAGTAATTATTCCCTACACCTTGTAAGATTACAGTTTCATCAGAGGAATTAAAATCAGAGCCTAGAACACTGGTCAGCATAAGGGATTGGCAAGCACCTGTATCACGATATATTTTAACTGATTTCCTGTCATTACTGTCCAGAGGACTGACAAAACCATCAGACAGGAAATTAGCACATGAACTCTTGAGAGTGTCACCCACGTTACTGCTCAAAAGAGGAGCTCCATCATGAGAATTTAAGTTACCCCTCAAAGCAGGTTCAGTTAACTCAGTTAAAGAATTCTGGGAACTCTCAAGAGTGGACACTAGACCAATTGAATGAATATTTAAAGACTCCTTTTTGTTCACATCACGCTGTCTCCTGAAACATCTCTCCGTAGTATGACCAAGCTTACTACAATAAGTACATTTACTTTTTTGAAATCTAGAGGTGAAGCTGGTATTTACTTCCTGAGAAACATCATCTTTATTCTCTTTCCTGTTACCTGTACTCTGAGTAGAGGCAACGTACTTACTCTCAGCTTTCCCTTTTTCTCTAGAATATCTCTTGTGAGTGAGAACATACTCATCAGCTAAAACTGCAGCATCAGACAAATTATCTATTCTTTTCTCATCAAGATATAGGCTTACATCTTTACTAATACACCTTTTGAAATCCTCCAGCAAAATCATCTGCTTAAATTTACCAAAATCAGAATCCACATTCTTAGAATTTAACCACTGCTCTAACAGATCTTCTTTGATTTTTGCATACTCAACATGGGATTGCTTATCTTGCTTGTAAGTTGTCCTAAATTTTACTCTATAGGCTTCAGGAACAAGCTCATAGGCCTTAAGAATCAAGCTCTTAACTACATCATAATTATCAGACTGATCCTGAGGCAAAGATGCATAAGTTACTTGAGCTTTACCGGTGAGAACAGTTTGAAGGAGTACTGGCCAATACTCCTTAGGCCAATTAAAACCTGTAGCTACCCTCTCAAACAACTGAAAATACTTTGTTAAATCAGATTCATTAAAAGGAGGGACAAGTTTAACATTTTTAGCCACATCAAAATCATCAGAGCAAGATGATCCAGTTCCACCTTGTTTCATGCGATACTCATGGTCTGCCTGAATCCTGGCAAGTTCAACTTGTGCCTGTATCTGTGCCTCCTGAATTCGAGCCTGAGATTCCGCCTCCTTAGCATTTGCCTGAAATTCAGCTTCTTTAGCACGAGCCTCCTGCAGAGCTAGCTGTAACTTAGCTAATTCAATCTGCGTTTGCTCATTTGGAGGAGTTACATTAAACAAGCTTTTATTAATCATGCCAACAATTTGATCTTTAGAATGATGAGAGTGAACTGCAATTCCCAATTGTTGAGCAACAAGCTTAAGTTCATTCTTTGTTCTGTTTTCTATATCACACACTGTTTGCACATTTGACAAAAAATCTTTGGCTTCATCAAGTGTAGAAATAGTAGCCATCATGAATATATCACAGTCACGAAATATCAAACAATATCCTTATGATAATATCCTGAATATCCTGATATGAGGTCGCCAAATTCATGTTACGGAACAGAAAAAGATAATGTACACTTTAAGTGAGAATACGAAGAGTCACTACTGTCCCGTAAAGTTCCAGGTTCAAAACAAAAGAGTTAGGTAAAATTACAAGTTAAAGTTTAATGCACAAACTAACAACAAAACATTCAGGACTCATAAAGATAATGTAATGGCAAATAAACAGGTTAAATATATGGTTAACTGGAATAGCCTCTATTAACACGAAATTAGCAAGAGTAAATTTTATCTAAGTCAGCCCTGATAAAATGAGATACCAGATAATACTCAGTGAATGCCAGATAAATAATTACAGATACAAACTATTATCAAAAATGACTGACATAAAGAACCCCACACGAATTACAAAAACTTCACTAGGTCTACAAATTAAACTTATGCTATACAGTACAAGAAAAAATACAACAACAGTTATACTCAAATTACACACAGCTGCTAGATGGTTGGAGACTTCTTGAGCACTCACAATAATAATATCTGTACAGGGGAGGACAGAGATGTGAACAAAATGAGGAGCAGATCTAAGTGGCAATGATGCAGAGACTGAGCTCATTATATAGGGGCCAGCAGAGCCTGATACAACTTGTAAGCAGGACGCGCAAATGAAACCATGGGGACAAAGAGATGACAATCCCGCAAAGTATAACAGAGATGTCGACTTACTCTACTATAACGGTAGAAGGGGGGAACTGAGGCAGAACACGCTCGTGATCAAACATGCAGCATACTGTGCGTTAAAATTACACAAAGGATGATGAAATCATAGGCTATGTAACAATATATATATATATATATTTGTATTTCACGGCGAATTAGGCACCTTAGATGAGGGTGCAACCCTGGTATCAGTCTCAGATACGAGATAACCACCTCGTTGCCACCAGTTACATATTTTTGATATGACAGTGACAGTTTCATCTGATTTTTCTGTGTAGTTTTCTTTATCTAATTTGTCTTAATAACCGCTCTACTTACTCCTACTCAATTTTTGAGGGCTAAACTAGGGAACGAGGCTTTTGGGAGGAGTAGTCTGGCATTAGATTTTACATGAATCATTCAACACAGTCGCACCTGACTTAATGTAGACCTGCAGTCCTTACCCTAACATTATCCGGGATGCGTGTTTTCTAGCTTAGTTGTCTACACTTTAAAACTTTCATCCCTAAACAGTTACAATATATACTATTTTATTTCGTCTGGCCTACGTGATTGTGGCATTATTTGTAAATATGACACTATCGCATTGGCAGTTCGTGATTACCGAACATATGTTGATTACGTTTTACTTATTGAGATGAACAATTAAGTTATGCCTTCGTTAACGTAATTTTATTACTCAACGACACAAAGATTAATAAAAATACATTTATGAAGGCATATATTTTTAATAATTATCTTAACAAGCCAAGGGTAAAGGACCACATTTGTTCCGCCAATCACGAGCGTGCAATGCGATGTTACCATATTTAAACTTGCGTTGGCCAGACGGAAGGAAATAGAGTAAATGTATTATATAGTAAGGTCAGGAAGAACATGATGTGGTGTTATTTCATAAACCTTATGTGTCTTTAACTCCTAAACTGACGGTTATGTTATTTATTATTAGAGGAACTATATCTACACTCACCTTCTTATCCACCTTTGGACAGTGTTGGTGGAAATTCCCAGGGTATTAGCGATGGCTCGGATGGACTGCCCGGCTTCACGCATCCCTACAATGCGCCCTCTTAAACCAATCCTCCTTTCTCTTGCCTCTCTACGTCTTGCCTCCATTCTGAATCGGTGTGACTGATGCCCCGGGGTGGCTGATACCTCTGTTAACACCTCTGTTCATGGCAGGAAACCTAACGACTTCGCATAGTGTCACGTGGCACAAGTTTGTCAGTTTGTCCTCTAACTACTATTTTATTTGTTTCTACAGATAAACAAAAAGTCATTATTTTTTTTTACTGTTTCTTAAGAATAACCATACATGACAATTAATTCACATGTCAGTATGCCACTGTCTCAGTTGACGGAGAGGATCTACCTGATTCGGTTAGAATCATTCATCTCAGTATATACTGGCAAAACATGGAACTGGTGGTCTGCCCTGAGTAACGGTGTTTCCATAGAAAATAGAAGTGAACCACAGTCGTTTCTCGTTCATGTATAAATATCCATGTGTTTGTGGTGTATTAGTCATTATGGCGTTATTCTCACCCCGGTACTCCATGTCTGAGTTTCAGGAAGTGGGTGAAGAGGTGGCCAGTTACGAGGATACTATCTGTTTGATAAATTTGAGCTCTATGCATCCTCCATACTATGCCACGAACCGGATCCCTCATAAGAAACACCAAGGTCACCTGCTTCCTGGCATACAGTCTAGAGTATTCATCGAGCTTCAATTTACGAAGAAGAAACACTTCTGATACAGTCTGTGGTATAAATTAGTTCGCTTTACAAATACCCTTCCGTCACAGCAAGATTTACTCTATCAGGACAGATTATCATTACTATATCATACTTATCACGTAATATAGACGATAAGGATATCTCTCTACCCATTTATCAATTTATATCAGTTATATCATCTACCGAAATGTTCCGAGACGCAATAACGGCGACATGCAGATTTATAAAAATTATTGTCAATAAACGGGGTCTCGAATTATTACTGTCCATTAGAATTTACTTCAGGTAGAGAAAATTTTCCTTTCATCTCGTTCCCTTGCGACAATTATCACCGTCGTCATCCCTGTTATTCCCTTAAGCGCTACGGCATGGCATCATCCATATATATATATATATATATATATATATATATATATATATATATATATATATATGTTCAGTTTTTTAATTTTTTTCAGGTAGCACGGAGGCAGTTTGAGCTTTGTTGTATAATAAATGATAATTTGGTTGTATATATTGTTTTTATTATCTTTGCCTATCATTGCCATGATGAGAACATAATTCTGAAGTTGAGCATAAAGCACTGTTTTCAATAGCCTATGGAGAGATTCATGAGAATCACGATGACTACCAGTACTCCTTGTGGTCCTTAATGTGTTACACATGGCGTTCTGCACAGTAATGCTGGACGTAAGGAGGTAATGCATGAAACCTATAGTCCTTCTGTTTTATGAAGGCGAAATGCTGTGGCTGTGATAATCACGTCAAGAATGCGTATCTGCCAACACTTTCATTCTAAATAACTAATATCGTAACCTTCGCCATACATGTCCAGTTATTCTTTTCCCGATGGCAGTTTTTCCCACTTTCATGTAGTAGGACTGTAGGTGATAAGGGAGAAATTCCTATGGCACTAAAAGTTTGTAAGAAGGAATGAGGTTAAAAATATGAGAAAGAATAGATAAACAGTCCTACAAAAGGAAAGTAGGGAACGGGTAGCGAGAGAAGGAGAAAGCAGGGGGGAGCATGTGTGAGGTTGCCAGCCTACTTGAGAGAGACTGCAATATATGCGTAAATTTAGACCAAATTTATTCAAAACGTCAAATAGCGGCGCCAATTAAGGTGTAACACCCATTATTAGACAAATGCATATTGAAAGAAAACAGGTAATTAAATAGATTAATGAAAGGAATATTTGTTGACAAATATGGTTATTTAAAGAGAAAGTTAAATTGCCTTATGCCTAAAGAAAAATGTAGGGCGTTGGAGAAAGTGATAAAAAGGGGGACTTCAAGCACGAGGGATAATAGGAATATGGAAATAGCTGAAGAAAAAAGTTATGAAAAAATTGGTTCGGGTCCGAAAGACCGTCCAATATCTTTATTTATTGGCTAATATCCAAAGGATAATAATAATGAGTAGGATACCCAAATACGGTGGTGAATAATAGACAGTGTTTTTTATTTAGTAGATAAAATGCAATATATGCAGCAGATATTATAATAATTCATTTTTTGTAATTTCTTTTCATCTAATCACACTCACCTGTCTTACCCTCCAGCAGACTCTCGTCTCTGCTACCCAACCATTCGTCTCCCCCTCCCACCAGCCAGACTGTGCTGCTTCTTCACCCTCCCACACTACCCCCTATATAACTCCGCCCACATTTCTCCCCTCCTCACCCTCCCACATCCCCCCTCCCTCCACCTGCAACTGTTACCAGAACCACTGAGACCCAAACCAAGTCGCTGGTGGATGGGGTGTAGCCGTTTCATCTGTCCGGAGCTGTACCTAGCCTTTCCGATCTTGTCTATGCAATCTTCCACACGAGGGAGAGGGTAAGTGTCTGTTTTAGTTATCTGATTAACACGTCTGTAGTCAATGCAAAGCCGCTGTGACCCACCTGGCTTAGGGACCAGAGTGACAGGAGAACTCCACTCGCTCTGACAGGGCTCAATCATCTTGTGGTCCAACAGGTAGCCAAGCTCCTTCTGGATGAGAGGAACTTTCACTGGGTTCACATGGTAAGGAGGCAATTTAATTGGCTTTGCGTCTCCAACATCGACATCATGCATCAACACAGTGGTTCTTCCTGGAGTGGCACGGAACACTTGCGGGTACTCCTGCAGTAATGCCGAAAACTCCTGCCTTTCCTTGGGAGGTAGATGAGAAAGCTTAGTCTGGAGATCATTCATGATATCAGGATTCTTCCCCAAACTATCACTCAGGCTCATACTGCATGGGAGAGCTTCACTTGCAGACTCGGGTGGAACAGTTACAGTGCAGACTGTATTATTTTCGTCCCGCCTGTGATATAACTTTAGCATGTTGATGTGACATAGTTGCTTGCTCTTTCTACGATCTGGTGTGGCGATGACATGGTTGACATCACTGAGTTTCTTCTCCACGAAATAAGGGCCACTAAACTTGGCTTGAAGAGGTTGCCCATGAACTGGTAGCAGAATCAAAACCTGATCTCCTGGCTGAAAGTGGCGCAACCTGGACTTCTTATCATACCAAGTCTTCATCTTCTCCTGAGCAGCTCCTAAATTCTCTCTCGCCAGCTGTAAAGCAGTGGACAGCCGTTCTTTGAAATTCATCACATACTCCAGCAGGTTGACGTCATCTTCCTCCGACAGCCAGCATTCCTTGAGTAACTTAAGGGGTCCTCTTACTTCATGGCCAAACAGTAGTTCAAAAGGTGAGAAGCCCAGTGATTCATTTGGAGATTCTCTTGCGGCAAATACAACAAATGGAAGACCTTTATCCTAGTCTTTCTGATGTTCCAAACAGTATTTCTTGAGCATCGATATGAGTGTTTGATGATATCTCTCCAACGCTCCTTGGGTCTGGGGATGGTAAGCTGAAGACGTGATCTGGGTGATGCCCAACTCTTTCAGAGACTGCTTGAAAACATTTGACATGAAATTACTTCCCCGGTCTGACTGTACCTCCTTGGGCAGACCAAACTTTGTGAAGAACCCTAGCATTTCCTTAACCACGTTCTTTGCTGAGATGTTTCTAAGTGGAATGGCTTCAGGATAACGAGTAGCCATATCAATCATGGTCAACACATAAGAAAATCCTGAAGAAGTCTTAGGAAGAGGGCCCACAATATCCACTAACACACGGGTGAAAGGCGCCTCAAAAGGAGGAATGGGAACTAAAGGTGCAACCTTTTCGGTCTGATTAAACTTCCCCACAACTTGATAGGTGTGACAAGACTTACAATACCAGGAAACATCCCTGAAGATACCTGGCCAGTAGAAGTGTTTCAAAATGCGTGCCACAGTCTTCCTCACTCCAAGGTGTCCTGCCAAACTGGTATCATGAGCCACTCGAATGATATCCTGCCTACAAACACGAGGGATGACAACTTGATGTACAACCTCCCATTCACAGTCGGCTGATGCTGTTGGGGGTCTCCACTTCCTCATAAGTACTCCTGACTTTACATAATAACAAGTAGAAGCACCGGCTGACTCTTCTTCACTGTAAGCAGAGTTAGCTAGACCTTTCAACTCAGGGTCAGCAACCTGCAACTCAACCAACTCTTGACGAGACAAATTATCAACACTACGGGGTACTGCCTCATCTGGTGAGTGGTCCAAATTTGCAAGAAAAGTGTCAGCTAGGATAACATCATCATCATCATTATCCTCTAAATCCCCAGTAACTTTAGACTTAGCCCTAGTGACAGCACATGCAGGGAACACATCAGGGACATCACAATCCTGGGCCGCAGCCACTGGCTCACTAGACAACTGAGGAGCTGGACACACTTGACTTCCACCAATATCATTTCCAAGTAAGAAAGTTACACCTGACGTTGGGAGTGTCTCAACCAACCCAACCATAACGGAACCATTAACAAAACCAGACTCTAAATTCACTCTGCACAGAGGGACAGAGAAGTAATTATTCCCTACACCTTGTAAGATTACAGTTTCATCAGAGGAATTAACATTAGAGCCTAGAACACTGGTCAGCATAAGGGATTGGCAAGCACCTGTATCACGATATATTTTAACTGATTTCCTGTCGTTACTGTCCAGAGGACTGACAAAACCATCAGACAGGAAATTAGCACATGAACTCTTGAGAGTGTCACCAACGTTACTGCTCAAAAGAGGAGCTCCATCATGAGAATTTAAGTTACCCCTCAAAGCAGGTTCAGTTAACTCAGTTAAAGAATTCTGGGAACTCTCAAGGGTGGACACTAGACCAATTGACTGAATATTTAAAGACTCCTTTTTGTTCACATCACGCTGTCTCCTGAAACATCTCTCCGTAGCATGACCAAGCTTACTACAATAAGTACATTTACTTTTCTGAAATCTAGAGGTGAAGCGGGTATTTACTTCCTGAGAAACATCATCTTTGTTCTCTTTCCTGTTACCTGTACTTTGAGTAGAGGCAACGTACTTACTCTCAGCTTTCCCTTTTTCTTTAGAATATCTCCTGTGAGTGAGAACATATTCATCAGCTAAAACTGCAGCAAGACAAATTATCTATTCTTTTCTCATCAAGATATAGGCTTACATCTTTATAAATACACCTCTTGAAGTCCTCCAGCAAAATCATCTGCTTAAATTTACCAAAATCAGAATCCACATTCTTAGAATTTAACCACTGCTCTAACAGATCTTCTTTGATTTTTGCATACTCAACATGGGATTGCTTATCTTGCTTGTAAGTTGTCCTAAATTTTACTCTATAGGCTTCAGGAACAAGCTCATAGGCCTTAAGAATCAAGCTCTTAACTACATCATAATTATCACATTGATCCTGAGGCAAAGATGCATAAGTTACTTGAGCTTTACCGGTGAGAACAGTTTGAAGACTTGTGCATGAAACTCAGCCTCCTTAACATCAGCCTCCTTAGCACGTGCTTGAAATTCAGCTTCCTTCACACGAGCCTCCTGCAGGGCTAGCTGTAACTTAGCTAATTCTCTGCGTTTGCTCATTTGGAGGAGTTACATTAAACAAGCTTTCATTAATCATGTCAATAATTTGATCTTTAGAATGATGAGAGCGAACAGCAATTCCCAATTGTTGAGCAACAAGCTTAAGTTCATTCTTTGTTCTGTTTTCTACATCACACACTTTGCACATTTGACAAAAAATCTTTGGCTTCATCAAGTGTAGTAATAGTAGACATAATTAATAAGTAACAGTCACAAAATATCAAGCAATATCCTTATGATAATATCCTGAATATCCTGATATGAGGTCGCCAAATTTATGTTACGGAACAGAGAAAGATAACGTACACTTTAAGTGAGAATACTGAGAGTCACTACTGTCCCGTAAAGTTCCAGGTTCAAAACAGAAGAGTTAGGTAAAATTACAAGTTAAAGTTTAATGCTCAAACTAACAACAAAACATTCAGGACTCATAAGGATAATGTAATGGCAAATAAACAGGTTAAATATATGGTTAACTGCCAAACTATTATCAAAAATGACTGACATAAAACCCAACATTAATCAAAAACCTCACTAGGCCTAAGAATTAACCTTATGCTACACAGTACAAGAAAAAATGCAATAACAGTTATACTCAAATTACACACAGCTGCTAGATGTTTGGAGATTTCTTGAGCACTCACAATAATAATATCTGTACAGGGGAGGACAGAGATGTGAACAAAATGAGGAGCAGATCTAAGTGGCAATGATGCAGAGGCTGAGCTCATTATATAGGGGCCAGCAGAGCTTGATACAACTTGTAAGAAGGACGCGCAAATGAAGCCATGGGGACATAGAGTTGACAATCCCGCTCTGGACAACAGAAAGGACGACTTACTCTACTATAACGGTAGAAGGGGGGGACTGAGGCAGAACACGCTCGTGATCAAACATGCAGCATACTGTGCGTTAAAATTACACAAAGGATGAAATCATAGGCTATGTAACAATATATATATATATATATATTACATCATCAACATCGGCCGTTCAGTGTCCACTGCAGGACTGGCCTATCCCTACCGAAGCAGGGACGATACAGCCAATGTATCTCTGCCCAGTGGCTTAGGCTGTCTGGTAGAGCCTGTATGAAGGGTGAGAAAGTGCTTGTGAGTGTAGCTGTAATGTTGGAATGGCTTTGGATGTGTGTGTAGTCTGTGAACCAAGTGTAATCTGCCCGCCTTAAGCCGAGTGGGTGCAAGCATACTAGTATGCAATATTGGTTCAACCACAGCACCCCTTATGTCCAGCAAAGTAATAAGTGGCTCTGTGAACGCTTCCCAAAGATTTTACAACTCTGGCGAACCCGCGTCCACCAGCGTGTGAGATGCACACTCTACCACTGCACCACAGAGGCTCAATATATATATAGATATAGATATAGATAGATAGATAGATAGAAAGATAGACAGATAGATATATGTATATATATATATATATATATATATATATATATATATATATATATATATATATATATATGTGTGTGTGTGTGTACATATATATATATGTCTATCTATCTATTGCCAGACGCCTCAATCCCGTTTGGGGTGGCCACAAACAAATCGCCTCCAAGTCGCCCTGTCCCCCGCCATTTCCCTGCCCTGCTCCCAACTCACACACCCCTCTCTCATATACTTCTCCACCCCATCCCTCCATCTCATCCTCGGCCTCCCCCACCCTCTTCCCCCTTCCACCTCACTCACATACACTCTCTTCGTCAGTCTTTCACCCTCCATCCTCTCCACATGGCCAAACCACCTCAGTGTGTTCCTCATAACGCTTCCTATCACATCCACATCAACACCACAACGCTCCTTCATATCCTCATTCGTCAGCCTGTCTCTCCATGTGACTCCACAGGCTCCTCCTAAATAACTCATTTCCACTGCTCTCACTCTTGACTTGTGTCCTTCCAACAACGTCCAAGCTTCACTTTCGTACTTTAGAGTTGGTATCACAATACAGTCATGTAGTAACTTTTTCACTTCCATGCTCACTTCCCTGTTTCTTATCACTGCTTTCAAAGAACCAGCAACCTTTCTTCCCTGCTGTACCCTTTCAAGCACTTCACCCTCCAAATCTCCACCCTTACTCATCACACTACTCAAGTACTTAAAGGTACTCACATTTTCCAATTCCTCACCATCCAAACTCGCTGTACATTCACTGACTTCACCTCTCTCAAAGACCATCACTTTACTCTTCCCTACATTCACCTTTAGATTCCGTTTCTTACACACTCTCTCAAACTCATCCACCAAGCCTTGCAGCTCCCCTTCGTCTTCACTCAACAACACAGTATCATCTGCAAACAACAGTACAGGGAGTTTCCAAACACTATCCCCTCTCACCAGGGCCACTCCAGCATCCACAACCCTACCTTGTACCTCTTTTATTACCCCATCCATGGACAGATTGAACAACCATGGAGACATGAAACATCCCTGTTTCAACACAACTTTCAAAGAGAAAAATTCACTTAGTTCGCCATCCACACGCACTACAGCCTTAGCACCATGGTACATACTCTTCACAGCATTCAACAGCTTCCCATCTACTCCATATATTCTTAACACTTTCCACAATCCTTGTCTATCCACCCTGTCATATGCTTTCTCCAAATCCATGAAAGCTGCATACAACTTCTTTCCCTTCTCTAGAAACTTTTTCCACTAAAGATCTAAGAATGAATATCTGATCTACACAACCTCTTCCCTTCCTAAAGCCTCCCTGTTCTTCTCCAACTAATTTTTTTCTGTTCTTTCTCTAACTCTGTCAATAAGTATCCTACCATACACTTTTCCTATTATACTAAGAAGACAAATGCCCCTATGATTACCACACACTTCTTTTTCCCCTTTTCCTTTGTACAAGGAAATAATTATACCTGACTTCCAATCCTTCGGGACTCTACCTTCCTCCCAGGCCAATCTGCACATCTTCCACATCCATTCTACTACTATCTCTCCCCCATGCTTCAGCATTTCACCACACACTCCATCAATTCCTGGGGCTTTCCCCGATTTAACTTCTTCATTGCTTCCACAACTTCTATCCTACTGATTTCTTCCTGTCTTCTCACTTCCCTCCTTCTCCCTGCCATTCCCCAGCCACTGATACTCGCATTACTTCCATCCTCTATGTTCAACAATTCCTTAAAGTGTTCTCTCCATCTGCTCACTTTTTCTCACTTCTCCACTAGTAATCTACCATTTTTATCTTTCACTCCCCTGCTAACTTCACTTCCACCCTGTCTTACTCTTTTCACCTCTTTCCAGAACATTTTCTTACAGTCCCTCCACTTTACACTCAAATTCCTTTCAAATTCCTCATCCACTCTCTTCTTACTCTCTCTTACTAATCTTTTCACCTCTCTCTTTCTTTCTACATATAACTTTCTCTTCCGCCTCTCATATATATATATATATATATATATATATATATATATATATATATATATATATATATATATATATATATATATATATATATATATATATATATATATATATATATATATATATATATATAGAGAGAGAGAGAGAGAAAGTGGTTAGCTTGCATTTGCGTGTGTATCGAGGGGAAATGGTTGATATAAGAGTAAATTCTCGGCTGTCCTTCCCTTAACGTGAACGAAAAATAACAAAAACAAAGAGAAAAGAGAGAGAAGACTGGTGGGATGGGAAGGATTTGGAAAGTGGAAAAATTATAATAGCCTAAATGACGAACGGCTTTTGGAATATAAGAGGCTTTGTGATGTGTCCTTGTAGTTTATACTCTTGTTAACACCCGTGTGTGTGTGTGTGTGTGTGTGTGTGTGTGTGTGTGTGTGTGTGTGTGTGTGTGTGTGTGTGTGTGTGTGTGTGTGTGTGTGTGTGCGCGAGGTTATTTGTGCGTACGTGTGCATGAGTTTCCATAACATTCATGGAGTTTAAATTATTCGGGTGCGTGTGTGTAGGATAGGAAATGAGAGAGAGAGAGAGAGAGAGAGAGAGAGAGAGCATAACCCAGTCTGTGGAATAACAACAAAAAGCATAAAACTTGTCTAGCAATTTCATATCATCAAAAAATTGTTTTCTTCTTCGTATTTTTTCAGATGAATATTTTTCCCACTTCCAAATGTTTTGATTCACGTTATAAAAGATTTAACCAATTCGATGGGTTTGATATAGCCTTCGTTGGCTCATTCTATACAAGATAATCTACGTTAATATGAATAAAATATACTCTTTATACTGAAACTTTGCCCCTAATTGAATAAAATATACTCCTTCCACTCTTTCATGGCCCAAAACTGCCATCTCACCATCGTGAGTGATGAGCTGCAGCAATAGATTAACAGTGGAATATGGTGCACGTCACGAAGAAGTTCTGTGGAAAGAACTCTGAATCACTGTCTGTTGTTATTATGCCACTGAGCTACTCGCAGTAGATGCAAGTGGACCAACATCTTTACCAAATTAAGGCGAACGATGCACGTCACGAAATGCAATGGTAAGGATAAGGAGCCGCAATAGTTATTGTTATTTTTCCTTGTCCACAGGGCTACGAGAAATAAGTTACCAATGAACGAACACAAGTGAAGGTGAGTGAACAATACAGACCTAATCCAAACAACAGGTCGTTAGTTTGACGGGGTTTGAGTGAGGATACGACGAAGTATTTGGCCGTCAGAGTTCATTAATTAGCTTTACAGTTCAAATTATGTATTATGAGAGGAAACAAAGCAATATGACAATGGGTTTGCAGCTCATCGGCATGTTTCCCTCTCTTTTCTTCCCTCTCTACTGTTCTCCCATCGACGTCCCTTCCGTTTCTCTCTTTCCTCCTCTCTCCTCCCATTCCTCTCCCTCCCCCTCCACCCATTTCTCTCACTTCCCTTTTCTTTCCGTTTCCTTCCCACCCTCTTGCTTCCGTTTCTCTCCCTCCCCCCTTCCATCCGTTTCCTTCTCTCACCTTTCCTCCTGTTTCTCTCCTTCCCTCTTCCTTCCCGTTTCCCTCTGCCCGATTCCCTTCAACTCCATTTTACTCAATTTCCCAACTTTTATCTTACTCATTCCCCTTCCCTTCATTACCCTTCTTCTCCATCACATCGTCCCCGCCCTTCTTCCTCATTACGTAATCCAGCACCTCTCCAATCCCTTTTATTCCACTTTCCCTTTTTCAGTTCCTGTCACTTCCTTGTATGCAGCTTCTCCGCCTAACCGGCTCTCAATTCCTCTCCTTTCCCCTCCAGTTCCCCATTTTCCTTTGCTCCCCATCACCTCTCCCCTATCGTTTCTCCCTCCTCTCCTCCATTCACCGTTCCCCCTCCTCCTGCCTCCCTGCTCCCCATTCCATCCCTTCACCCTTCTCCTAGTCTCTCCATCAATTTCCTTCCCACGTGTTCATGAAGAAGACCCATAAAAATTTTCTTTCTTTCAGGATCCCGTTCGTACCGTGGGAAGCCGCCATGACAGTTCTTGCCATCAGCCTCGCCAGATCAGTGTCAGCTACGTAATCGTTATAACCGGCTTGTTTTCATCTGACGGAACTGGGCCAGCCTCACACCTTGAATACCAAGTCAGGGTTGAGTAAAATTCTAGGAAATATATATATGAGGCAGGAATCATTGAATCAGTCTTTCTTGGCTGCATATCATTACGGTGTTATTAAAGGTCCAGACGATAGCCATCCTGTTTCGGTCCTTAATTATCTGGTGGCTGGAATGACAGATTGTGTAGACCTTCCGGTGGGAGATTCTGCCGGGGACTAACTGTGCGATAGAAGTGGTATCATGGCACTAAACTCCAGTATAAGTCAGGAACCCTGTCGCTCTTGCAACATTAACATCTTCGCACTCAGTCAGCAGAAGCCCTGGGGCAGGCTCTGCACAATTATACACAGTGCACATATTTAGACATGGCTTTGTACATACAGCATAAGTTGTACAGACAAATACTGTAATACTAACACCACTGATAAAAGTATTATTTGAATGCCTGCCATGTAATCGTTAGTGAGTTCCAGAGGAAAATTGGCCGATTCGGTGCCAGACACGAGGCAGAAGGAAAAAGCTAAAGGCCAAGGAAAATATAACGCCGAGAAGCTAAAAGCCGAAGAAGAAACTAAGCCCGAGGAAAAGGTAATAGCAGAGGAAAAGCTAAAGGCAGATGAAAAGCAAAAGACCGAGAAAAAACTAAAGGTTGAGTGAATACCAAAAGCCGAGAAAAAAAAAACTAATGGTAGAGGAAAATAACTAATCCCTTCTTCAATCCGACGTTCCAGGAACTATTCTATCCCCATCCCCATTCTCCCCCCTCCCTGCCCCCAACAACCTTCCCCTCTCCCCTCATCCAATATACCCTTTTTGTTAATAGGATGCTTAACAGAAGAAGAGGATTGATCAATAATATACAGATGAAAAGGAAAAGTGTTATAGTTATATGGTGCAGGTTATATGTTATTATCAGTCTGAGGTTGTGTTTTTCTTCCTCGTCTTCTCTTATCGCTCCCCACCACTTCCTACCCCGTCTTTCCCTGATTTATTACCTACATCTCCCACTCCGACTCATCTTGTGTGCCCAAAACCTCCCGCTCCGCTCCATGTCCATCTCTTGTCCTCCATTCTACATTATGTCCATCCATTCCCTCACATTCAGATCTTCTGTTCATCTCCGTCAGTCCGTCTTTCTTCCTTTCCAGTCCTCTTTCTATCCGTCGAACTCATTCGTATTGCACACCCAATCTTCCAAACATCCATCTCCTTTCCTCCATCCTTCTTTCCCTTACCTCAAGCTTCTGTTATCATCCTTCCTCCTTTCTCTCCATTCCATACCAATCAATATTATTACTTGTCTTCTTCCCATATTTATCCTATTACTTCCTCCGAAACTTCCCTTCTGCCTCCTTCCTCTCCCTCCGTCTCCCCCTTCCACATTCTTTCCTTAACGTCATTCTTCTCCTGCCAAATTTATCATCCTCTTCGCATCCTTTCCCTTCATCTTCAACTTTCTCTCACATTTCCTCAGGTTAGGTTAGGTTAGGTTCCCCTCCCCAATGTCCCTCTTCTCTCTCATGCTATAGACCTTTCCACTTTCCTTCAGTTTCATTTCTTGCTTCGTTTCGTATCCAATAAAATCCTTCCTCTCTCATCTCCTTCCGACTCTTTCATTTCCTCCATCATTTCCTTTTCTCTCGTTCCTCCTCCTTATTCTCTTTCACTCACCTCTCCTCCACTGCTCCCTTTTCACATTCTCTCACCGTCTCCTACTTCCAATCCTATATCCCTCTCCTCTTCACTCCCCCTCTCCATATTCCTCCCCCTCCCTTTATCGTCCTAGCAGCATCCTTCCTGTCCTCATGTCCTTCTGCTATCCTGTCTCACTTCAGCTTTAATTTTTAATATCTGATTTTATTTTGAGGATAATGCATAATGCTCACATACGGGTGTTTTTTTTCGTAAAAATATTATGTACAAATTTTTCTCATTCATTTAAGGTGTGTTTGGTGCCTAATAATGTCACAAAATACTTTGTGATGTTTGAATTTTTGTGGTGTTGGTTATATACGCCAAGGGTTAAAGATTTATCGGTGTTACACATATGTACGATTATTACTTGATTTATATTTTAATTCAAATACCCCCAGTTGTCACCAGCAAAAGCATTAAAAAACAAAAAATTGTTTCACCAGATAGTTGCGCCTGCGGTACGACATAATGCTCTACAAATCAAAACAATCACATGTATCCCAGCGGCTGCGGCTCCTAGTACAGTATGAAAGAGATTTTATCTTGCAGCATAGAAGGAAGGAAATTAAAGACTGGACGGGCCATACAGACCTCTGGATATAATCCGACTTGCAGTCAGCCACGGCACATATAAAGTATGTCATATTGAATGTTAATATTTACAAAGTCTGTTGACAATCGCTCGTACGCCAGGAACCATGCAGGTCTGGAGGCGAGACCGCTTTCTTTATCTTTGTTCTGCAGATAAATGTTAATTTAACTTGACAACAATATCCGTGAATTTAAAATGGTGTTAGTTCATATAAAGACGAATATTAATATAGCTACTCAGTCGTACTGGTCGTTATTTACATTATACATAACAGATTCTAGCACTCAGAGGAGTAAACTGTAGCACCAGTCGAGCAGGGCAGTTCTCCCAAGGTGGGTGGAAAGCTGATGACAGGGAAAGCTGGAGCTCCCGTTTCATCAGCCCTCGGGACTAGTTCCTGACCATCCCCCTTTGCTGAACTTTATCAGTGTTTCAGTATCACAGAGAGTAGGTCAGCATGCTCTCTAATACATGATTCTCTAACTGTCAACACCAAACTACTGTACATGCACAGTACACACTACACTTACTTTTCAAATTTTCAAAATTAAAATGGCGTATGATAATGATGCCTCGGAGTCCCCAGGGGGAGGACCATAAATGCCCCCATCATCCGCCCCTCTCCCGGTGACGACTCTGAAAGCTGCCAGGAACTACTGTCTGACTCACTTCTACATCTCTACAACATTTGCGGCCTTTCCTCTAACTTTCTGTTGAACATCACCTCTCCTCTAAATCTCACCTTCTCCTCCTTGCCAAGACTCAGCTGTTTGAGGCAACTGACAACAAACCCTTTTCTGTATCCTCCTACTTTCTCTATACTCATTTCAAGCCAAAGGTGACTGTTGTGTATATGTACACAACGACTTATCTTGCTCTTGTGTTCCTGAACTTGATTCTTCTGAATTCTCTACACTCTGGCTTCGGCTCTCCTGTCATTCTCTGACTAAATATATCTGCACTGTTTACTTATCCCCCAATTCTACTGAGTATGATAAATTCTTCGGCGATCTTACTTCTGTGACGGAACACATTCTATCCATTTCTCCTTTCTCTGAAATCTCCATTCTAGGAGATTTCAATGTTCACAACCAAATCTGGCTCTCCTTTCCTTTCACTAATCCACTTGATGAACAAGCCTACATCTTTTCTATCCTTAATAACCTAGAGCAGCTTCTACAGCACCCTACCCGTATACCTGACCAGCTCCAACATACCTGACCTCTTCCTTACAACTAATCCTTCTGCTTGTGCTGTTAATCTTTCCTCTCCGTTGGGCTCCTCTGATCACAACCTTAACCTGTCGTATCACTCCAATGTGGCCTGCGGAGCCTCCAAAGAAACGTCGACTGTGGCACTTTGGAGCTTCGGATTGGGAGGCCCTCAGGCAGTACTTCTTTGATTTTCCCAGGAATGATTATTGCTTCTATGGCCGAGAGCCATCTGAGTGTGCCTTGCACATTACGGAGGTTATTCTCTCGGGCATGGAAGCGTACATTCTTTTCTCATCTCCTTTGACTAATGCAAGAAAGCCTTGGTTTAATCATGCTTGTTCTAATGCTGTCCACAACAAGGAGAGGGCCTATAAAAGGTACCAGAGCCAACTCATCCCTGCATCACATCGTTTTTTATGTTTCTGCCCGGAATCGTGCTAAGTCCGTTCTTTGGTCTGCTAAAAATAATTTCATTTGTACTAAATGCTCTCAACTCTCCAACTCAAATTCTTTCCACTCCTTCTGGCCCCTTGCCAAAAACCTTTCTAACAACTTTACCTCATCATCCTTCCCTCCTCTTTTCTACTCTGATGGCTCTGTAGCTATTTCTTTGACTGATAAAGCAGATCTCTTCACTCAGACTTTCTCCTCTAATTCCACCTTAGACGATCCTGGTGCTGTTCCTCCATCACTTCCTCCCTCTTATTTCCTCATCGTTGACATTAAAATTTCTTCAGCTGATGTATTTTCTGCCATCACTGGCCTTAATACTAACAACGCATATGGGCCTGATGGGGTCCCTTCTGTTGTCCTTAAGAACTGTGCTTCTGTGCTTACACCCTGCCTAGGTAAACTCTTTCGTCTTTGTCATTCAACTTGTACCTTTCCTTCTTTCTAGAAGTTTGCTCTCATTCAGTCAGTCCTAAAGAAGGGTGACCATTCCCAACTGTCTAACTATCGTCCAATTGCTTTAACATCCTGTGTCTCAAAAGTTTTTGAGTCTATTCTTAACAAGAAAATTTTAAAGCATCTTCCTTATCACAACCTTCTTTTTGATCGTCAGTATGAGTTCCGTCAGGGACGCTCCACTGGCGATCTTCTCGCCTACCTTTCAGACTCCTGGTCATCCTCCATTTGGGACTTTGGTGAAATCTTTGCCATTGCACTTGACATCTCAAAGACTTTCGATCGAGTCTGGCATAAGTCTTTAATTTCCCATCTGCCCTCTTACGGTTTCTATCCTTCCATCTGTGCCTTCATATTCAGCTTCCTTTCTGGTCGTTCTATAGCCGCTGTTGTAGACGGCCATCGTTCTTCTCCTAGATCTATCAACAGTGGTGTTCCTCAGGGCTCTGTCATATCACCAACTCTCTTCCTTTTATTCATCAATGATCATCTAAGCTGTACATGTATCCACTCTTACGTTGATGATTCCACCCTTCACCTTTCCATTCGGTTCCTGCAATATCCATCCCAGCAGTTACTTCAACAAACAAGGGATGAGGCAATGGCACACCTAATATCTGACTTGGTTCGTATCTCTGACTGGGGTAAAAATAATCTTGTTGTTTTTAATCCATCCAGGACTCAGTTTTTACACCTATCAACCCGACAGAATCTTCCACAGGAGTTCCCACTAATGTTCAGTAATATCCAGCTCAATCCTGCATCATCCTTGAACATGCTATGGGTTTCATTCACTCGGGATTTATCTTGGAAAGATCATATTACATCTCTTGTAAAATCAGCTTCCAAAAGATTAGGTTTGGTAAGCCGACTCCATACCTTCTTTACCCCTGCACAGTTGTTGACTTTATGCACGGGTTTTATTCGGCCCTGTGTACAGTACACCTCTCATGTGTGGGAAGGCTCCCCACATACAGCTCTTTTCAATAGGGTGGAGTCAAAGGCTTTTCGTCCCATTAACTCTCCTCCTCTTACTGGCGTCCTTCAACCTGTCACTTCCACACTGTTGCATTTTTATCTGTTTTCTGTCGCTACCTCCATGGTCACTGCTCCTCTGAACTGTTTGCTTGCATCCCTCCTCCTCTACAACGGGCGCGTAGCTCCCGTCTAGCAACAAACTCTCATCCTTTTTCTGTCCAACTCTAATACAAGAGTTAACTGCTACTCCCAGTCCTTCATTTATGCAACAGGTCAACTCTGGTAATGTCTCCCTCTGTCTGGATTTCCTACTTCCTATGATCTCCAGTCTTTCAAACGCAGTGTGCCCAGGCATCTCGAAATGAACAGATCTTGAATTTGGCTCACTTATGTATTGTTTTGTTTTTTCTTGGAAGGATTTGTTTTGCGAGTTCCTAGCCTTTGATTTCTTTTTACTCGGAGAAAAAAAAATGTTATAATGGTTGGTATTGGTGAAATATGAGCAGTTTTACGCATATCATCTGTAAATAATAATACTTTAGACATATATTAATTATTATTTGCTTCTCAGGCAGTGAAACGTTTCAACATACATGAGAGATAAACCATAGATTCTTTGCCGAGTTTGTTCCTTCGCCGCCTGCGATCTTCTGTCCGTAGGAACCGCAGTGTTTGACGATTTTTTTTTTCTTTTCTTTTCATACTTTTGTTGGTGACCACTGGGAGTATTTGAATAAAAGTATTAATGAAGAAATATCCGTGCATATGTGTAAAAACCGATGTCTTCATCCCTTGACGTAGGTTACATGCCCAACACCACAAAACATGTGAACATCACAAAGTATTTTGTAACCTCATTATTAGATACCAAACCCACCTTAAATGAATGAGAAAAATTTGTTCATTATATTTTCATGAAAAAAACACCTGTATGTAGGAACTATGCATTGCCCACAAAATAGAATAAGAAATTAAAAATTCTGGCGGTATCTAGTGAACGCTCCTATTGGAGTCATTACGAGCAGTGTTCCCAACCATGGGGAATTATCCCCAGATTTAGGATATTCGGGGTGCAAATGGGGAAATCTGTTTTCAATTTGGGGATTTTTTGACAATGGCAGGATATTTAATCTATATACTCAGCTGTAGAAACTGAAATAGGTTATCTATAATTATCGTAATTTCAGAATGACTTTAAATTTTCTATAATGAAACAATAGTGCATCTGTTTTTATTCATCAATTAAGTCGATATTTCGTGTGCATTCGAATGAACGAAAATGGGTGACAACAGCAGCAGCAGCAGCGCAAAGACCAGCAGACAAATAATAATGATGTCTTCCTCAAACCATACCCATTATTGTTATTCTCGTCCAGAAGTAACTGTACACAAAAAAAAATTAGACATATCCTAAGTTAACTCAAGAGTAATTTGAATGATGTTGGTTTGAAATGTTTTTCTTCATAATTCAAGGATACCTTGATGAAACACAATCTATATTTGTTTCGTATTATTGCATATTCCAAGGCTAACCCAAAACCAATATGGGTGATATTGTTTCTACCATTCATAAGTGAAGTGTAACACTACCCAAGAGTATATTGTTGATACTGTATGCTTAATGTTCGTCATAACCCAAAAAGTACATTACTTCTACAGCCATTGTTTTTATTTCCCTCAAAATAATAGTTTACACAGAAAAACCTGTATTTTAATCAATCAATTGTGAATAACCGTTTCTTCTTAATATGTTTGCAATTTTCTGTCTATTAGACTGAACATGTACAGTAATAATTATTAGAGATTATAATATATTATTAATGAATGGGGAATTCTGGGGAATTTTAGCCTGGAACCATGGGGAATTTTGGTCATCACTGGTTGGCAACACTGATTACGAGTTCTAGTTCATGGTCTAGCCCGCCAGGTGTCCACAGTGTCGCTTTCAGAAAATGGGGACAAGGGGCGGTAGAGAGTAATCAGTTACGGATTTTTATTTTTCTTGTTCCTTAGCTTAAACTACTGTATACTTGAAAGCAATTTTCTTTATTCGACGTATATATGAAGATGTATTATCTAATATTAATTAAAGCTTGTCATCCTTGTGTGAATACCGCAAAATTTGTAAAGATATTTAACAAATACCAATTTAGGGCCCATTCACACATAAGAACATAAGAAGAGAGGATAACTGCAGTAGGCCGGTTGGCCCATGCTAGGCAGCTCCAGAAGAGTAACTGAACTACTAGAATGAGATAAGGATAGCAAAGAAGAAGGCTCTCCCCCGCCCTCCAAACCCTCCAGCCGAAGCCGGCAGGAAAAAGTCAGAAAGAACACCACGCCGTATAGAAAAACTGGCGTGGACATTTTACAGGAAAGTGTGAAAGGAGAATAGAGACTATCATAGTGTAACCTGAAAAGAAAATTTTTTTGAATTAGTATTGGTTATAAGATTTTCTTTATTCTAGAACAGTCAGTGGTAAGATTGTACAAGGTAATATAAACGCATGTCACTGTCTCTGAATATTGATATAGCCTATATTGACCAAGATATGAAATGAGGAATCTCTGGCATCTTTATGAAGATGCCCGCCATGCTGCCAGACGCACGATTATCATTCTAGGGATAAGTCTCGGACCGCCAACATAAACACAGTGATCAGCAGGCATTTAGAGTGATGATGCCTGTGTTTGTGCAGTGGTAGGCTGCTCGTCGGATTCAAGAAAAATGCTAATCAGTATCCTTCTATGGCAGAAGTTAGAGGGTGGGCAAAATTTCCCTCAGCTAAGAAGGAACGAAAACGACGAAAGCCTTTCATCGTCAACTTTCACTTTTCCTCAGGTTAGGTTAGCTTAAGTTTCCCTCCCCAGTGCCCCTCTTCCCTTGCATGCTATAGACCTTTCCACTTTCCTTCAACTTCATTTTTTTCTTTCGTTTCATACTCAGCAAAATTCTTCCTCTCTCCTCTCCTTCCGAATCCCTCATTTCCTCCATCTTTTCCTTTCCTCACGCCTCTCCTTACTCCCTTCCCTCTCCTCACCTTAACTTCTCCCTTTTCTAATTCTCTTTCCTTCTAATGCTTCCCATTATCCTACATCCCTCTTCTCTTCCCTCCTCTCCTCCATTCTCCTCCCCCTCCTCACATTTAAGTCCTACCAGCATTCTTCCTCTTCTCACAGTCTTCTGGTATCCTTTCTCACTATCACTCCATCTTGGTCCATATCCTTATCCTGCCCTCATCCAGTCTCCCCCCCCCACCCCACCCCCACACCCATACTTACAGAATAGAGAGAGAAGGTGTTATTAAGAGAAAAGAAATGCAAATTGGAAATAAGGCAAGATTAATGGGAAAAAGAAAAAATTCAGTATAATCACAGAAGAAGGTATGAAGGATAATAGAAGAGGGTGAACATGATGACCGAGGAAGAGAAACAGTTAAGGAGGGTGGAAAAGAATCTTTAAATATGAGGAGGATACATGTGGAAAACTAAAAAGTGCTCAGAGAGAGCATATCTCCGCCAATGCCATTGCCAATAAAAAAGGATTCGGATCCTTTTTCATGGTCCGTGGCCCACCTTACCACAAAATATAATTTAAATTCATTGAGAAGTATTCGAGATATTGTGCAGAATACTCCGGATCCGGATCCCATCAAAAATTTAATACAGTAGTATCTTCCATGACCTATGGCCCACCCTTCTACAAAATTTCATCAGATCCGTTCATAAATTTTTGAGTAATCCCGGATCAGGATCCGAGGATAGAGGATCAGGATCCGGATTCAGCCTTCAAATTTAACTAATTCTTTCTTAGTCCATGGCACACCTTTCCACAAGATGTCATTGAAATTCATTGAGAACTTTTGAAGAGATTGCGCGGGATACACCGGATCTGGATCTGGATCCCCCCCAACATTTAATCATTCATTCACTTGCTGATGTCCCACCTTTTCACAATATTTCATCAAAATCCGTTCATAAGTCTTTGAGTAATCCTGCAAACAGAAGCAGACTGACAGAAAACAAACAGACCAACGGGGAGTAAAACATATACCTCCTGGCTGAGGTAAATGAGAGAGAGAGAGAGAGAGAGAGAGAGAGAGCGTTACTAATTCGGTGGAATAACAACTAGAAGAATAAAACTTGTCTTTCTAGCAATTCATTAATGTCAATTTTTTTCCTCGTATTTTTTTAATTCAATATTCTTCCTATTTCCAGCCGATTTTATTCAGCTTAGAAAAGACTCAGACAATTGGAAAGGTTAGATGTAGACTTCATTAGCCCATTATGTACAAGATAATCGACGCTAAGCTGAATAAAATATACTCTTTATACTGAAACTTTGCCCCTAAATGAATTAAATATATTGCTTCTGCTCTAAGTTGTCCAAAAACTGCCACCTCACCACCGTGAGTGATGAGCTGCAGCAATAGATTAACACTGAAATATGGTGCATGTCGCGAAGAAAGTTCTGTGGAAAGAACGTTGAATCACATTATATGTTGTTAGTATACCACTGAGCTACTCAAGGTAGTTGCAAGTGGACCAACATCTCGACCAAGTTAAGGCGAACGACGCACTTCACAAAATGGAATGGTAAGGATAAGGAACCGCAATAGCTATAGTGTTATTTTTCCTCTTCCACAGGGCTACGAGAAATAAACTACAAGTGAACGAACATTTTGACCAAGTCAGGGTGAATGAACAGAACAGAACTAAACCAAAAACAGGTCGATAGGTTTAAAGGGTTGGAATGACGATGCGATGAACTATTTGACCGCCAGAGTTCGTCCTTTCACTTTACAACACATAAAAACTATTAGGAAAAGAGACAGAGCAATATGACTTTGGGCTTGTAGCTCATCAGCATGTTTCCTTCACCCTCTTTTCTTCCCTCTATACTGTTCTCTCTTCCATATCTCCCGTTTCTCTCTTTCCCCCTCCCCCCCCATTCCTCCCGTTTCTCTCCCTCCTCCTCCCACTCGTTTCTTTCCCTCACCCTTCCCTCCAGTTTCCCTCCCTCCCTCTTCCTTCCGTTTCTCTCCCTCCCCCCTTGTTCCTCTTTCCTTCTCTCCTTCTCCTTCCTGTTTCTCTCCATCTCTCTTCCCTCCCATTTCCCTCTGCCCGATTCCTATCCATTCCATTTTACCACGCTTCCTCTCTTTTCCCTTACTCCTTCCCCTCCCCTTCATTTCTCTTCTTCTCCAACAGATGTTCCCCGCCTTTCTTCCTCATTACTTAACACTCCTCCACTCCCTTTTATTCCACTTTTCCTATTTTCATTCTTTTCAGTTCCGTTTATTCTCCTTCTCCATCTATCCCGCTCTCAATTCCGATCCTCTCCTTCCAGCTCCCCAGTTTCCTTCGCTCCCCATCACCCCTCCCCTTCCCCTTCACCCTCCTGTCATCCATTCATTTCCGCCTCCTCATGCCTCCCTGCTCCCCTTTCCCTCCCTTCACCCTTTTCCTAGTTTCCCACTCATGTATCTTTCCACGTGTTCATCATGAGGACCAATGATTATTATTATTATTATTATTTATTTATTTTTTCAGGATCCAATTCGTACCTTGGAAAGCGCCATGACAGTTCTTGCCACCAGCCTTGCCAGATCAGTGTCAGCCACATAAATCATTATGACCGGATTGCTTCCATCTGACGGAACTGGGCCAGCCTCACACCTCGAATACCAAGTCAAGGTTGGGTGAAATTCGCAAGAAATTTATTTATGAGGTAGGATGCATTCGATCAGTCTTTCTTGGCCGTAGTTTGCTAAGGTGTTAATAAACCGACCAGTTTCCGTCTTTAATTACCCGGCGGTTGGAAAGACGGATATGTAAACATTTCGCTTGGAAATTCTTCTGGAGACTAATTTTGCGATAGAAGTGGCATCATGGCACTGAACTTTAGTTTAAGTCAGCAACCCTGTCGCTCTTGTATCATCAACACCTCAGCACTCAGTGAGCAGAATCCCTTGGGCAGCCTATTCACAATCATACACACTGCACATATTTAGACATAACTGCGTATATGCAGCACATGTTGTACACAAATACGATAATATAAACAGTATTGACAAGATCCTTATTAGAATGACTGCTCCATAATCGTTAGTGAACTCAATAGCTTTCTAACAAAGCTTCCCTTGAGCCACTAGCATCACCTAAAAGAAAAAAGGATCCTAGAGAAGATATACACAAGGGAACTCGTGGGTTCATCCATTTTAGAGTACAAGAAAAATGGACGTCTCGGTGCCAGACACGGGGAAGAAAAAGAAGTTACAGGCCGGAAAGAAGCTAGAGATCGAAGAAGAACTAAAGGCCAAGATAAAGCTAAACGCCAACAAGCTAAAGGCATAAGAAGACCCTAAAGACTGAAGAAATGCTAAAAGCCGAGAAAAAGTTAAAAACAGAAGGAAACCTGGAGGCAGATGAAAAGCCTAAAACCGAGAAAAAGCTAAAGGCTGAGTGAAAGTAAAAACCCGAGAGAAAGCTAAGGGCTGAGGGGAAAAATATCCCTTCAACCCAATCCGACGTACAAGGAAAATTCTAACCCCGTCATCATTCTCCCCCCTCCCTGCCCCCAACACCCTTCCTCTCTCCCCTCCCCCAGTATACTTTTACTGTTAATAAGGTTCTTAGTAGCAGAAGAGGATTGGTAAAAAATAGACAGGAGGCGAAAAAGAAACGTGTTATACTTACATGTTGCAGGTTATTGTTAGTCTTGGGTTGTGTTTTTTCTTCCTCATCTTCCCTTACCGCTCCCCACCACTTCCTATCCCGTCTCTCCCCAGTTTTTTACCTACATCTCCCACTCCGACTCATCTTGTGTGCCCATATCCTTCCGCTCAGCTTTATGTCCAGCTCTTGTCCTCTATTCTACTTCACGTACATCTGTTCCCTCACACTCAGATCTTATGTTCATCCCCCTTCCTTCTTCTTACTTCCTTTCCACTCGTCTTCATTTCCTTTCCACTTAACTTTCTATCCGTCCCACTCAGGCTTATGGCATACCCAGTTTTCTATTTATCCATCTCCTTCCTTCCATTCTCTTTGGTTTTCCTCTTCCGCCGTGATTAACTTCATCCCCACCCCCTCTCTAACTTTCTTCCCCCCCCCCTCTCTCTCTCTCTCTCTCAGGCTTCTTTTATCATGATTCATCCTCTTTCTCCATTCCATGCCATTCAATATTTTTACTTGCCTTCCCATACTTATCACTTTATTTCCCCAGTAACTTCTCTCCTGCCTCCCTGCTCTCCCTCAGGCTCTCCTTCCATTTCTTTTCCCTATTCCTCTCCTGCCACATTCATCAACCTCTTCGTTTCCCTTCCTCTCTTCTTCAGCCTTCACATTTCCTCATGTTAGGTTACGTTAGGTTCCCCTCCCCACCGTCCTTCCCTTGCCTCCCCACCGTCCTTCTTCCTTCGTATGCTAGAGACCTTTCCACCTTCCGTCAATTTCATTCCTTCCTTCGTTTCATACCCAACAAAACGCTTCATTTCTCCACTCCGTCCGACTCCCTCATTTCCTCCATCATTTCATTTCTTTCCGCCTCCCCTTACCTCTTATCGTGTCAACTTCTTCTAATTCTCTTTTCTTTTCCTTCTTCCTATTAGCCTACATCCCTCTGTTCTTCTCTCCTCTCCTCCATTCTTCTCCCTCTCCTCCCTCTTTCGTCCTAGCAGCATTCTTCCTCTCCTCAAGTTCTTCTGGTATCCTCTCTCACTCCATCTTTTTCCGTAACTTGCGCCCACCACCCCACCCCCACACGCACACCCACGGAAGAGATAGAGAAGGCGTTATCAGGAGAAAAGAAATGCGATTTGGAAATAAGACAAGAATAATGGGGAAAGGAGAAAAGCCGATATAGACTAATTAATGAAGGAGAGGGTATGAAGGATACGAGGTGAACATGATGAATGAGGAAGGGACACAGATAAGAAGGGTGAGAAAGAATTTACAGATATGAGGATGAGACATATGGAGAGAGAGAGAGAGAGAGAGAGAGAGAGAGAGAAAGAGAGAGAGAGAGAGAGAGAGAGAGAGGGAGAGAGAGAGAGAGAGAGAAAGAGAGAGAGAGAGAGCGCATATACGTGTGTATAGAGGGGAAACGGCTGCTATGTGTAAATTCGTGATTGTCTTTGCGTTAATGTGGACGAAAAATAACAGAAACAAAGAGAAAAAAAGAGACGACTGATGAGGCGCGGACGACTTGCGAAAAAAAAAAAAAAAAAAATATATATATATATATATATATATATATATATATATATATAATAAATGCTGAAGGAATTCTTGGAAAATAAAGGCTTTGTAATGTGACCTTTGAACAACCTAGTTGTTGTTGTTGTTGTTGTTGTTGATGATGTTTTGTGTGTGTGTGTGTGTGTGTGTGTGTGTGTGTGTGTGTGTGTGTGTGTGTGTGTAATTGACAGAGAAAGGACATTCTTAGTATGTATCCATGAGCTTCCATGGCATACATGGAACTTAAGTTGGGTACATGTATTTAGGAACAGAGAGAGAGAGAGAGAGAGAGAGAGGGTAACTCAGTAGGGAAGAATAAAACTTATCTCTAGCAATTTAATATTGTAAAAAATCGTTTTCTTCCTCGTATTTTTTCATTTCAATATTCTTCCTAGTTCCAACGGATTTTATTCACATTAAAAAAGATTAGGCAAATTCAAAAGGTTAGATACAGCCTTCGTTATCCCATTCTATACAAGACGATCGACCTTAAGCCGAATAAAATATACTCTTTATACTGTAACTTTGCCACTTACTGAATAAAACATCTTCTCTCACTTGACCAAAAACTGCCATCTCTCCATCGTGTGTGATGGGCTATAGCAATAGATTAACATTGGAACATGGTGCATGTCAAGAAGTTCTGTGGAAAGAACGTCGTGCCACATTATCTACTGTTATTACCGCACTTATCTTCGCTATGTAGTTGCAAGAGGGTGAACATCAAGTTCAAGCGAACGATGCACATCACGAAATGCAATGGTAAGGATATTGTGCCGCTATAACTATAGTGTTATTCTTCTTTTTCCACAGGTCTACGAAAAATAAGTTACAAATGAGGAACGTCTTGGCTAAGTTATGGTGAATGAACAATACAGGACCAATCCAAACAAAAAGCCGTTAGGTGTCGTTAGGTTGTAGGGGTTGGAGCGACGATACGACGAAATATTTGACCGTCAGAGTTCGTCAGTTCACTTTAAGATTTAAATTATGTATTACGACAAAAGACAGAGCAGTATGACTTTGGGCTTGCATATCATCAGCATGTTTTCTTCTCCCTCTTTTCTTCTCTTTCTACTGTTCTCCCATCCATATCTCTCCCTTTTCTCCCCCTCAGCTTCCCTCTCCCTACTCCCGTTTCTCTTTTTCTCCTTCCCTCCCCCCTCCTCCGGTTTCTTTCCCCCCCCCTCTCACCCGCTTCTTTCCCTCCCCGTTCCCTCCCGTTTCCTTCCCTCCCTCTTCCTTCCATTTCTCTGCTTCCCCCCTTCTACCCCTTTCCGTCTCTCCCCCTCCCTCCTGTTTCTCTCCCTCCCTCTTCCTGATTCCGATCCTTTCCTTTTTACCCCAGTTCCCCTCTTTTCCCTTACTCCTTCTCCTTCCCTCTAGTTCCCTCGTCCGCCAAATCATCCCCGCCCGTCTTCCTCATTACTTAACCCAACACTCCTAAAATCCCTGTCATTCCACGTCCCCTCTTTCCATTCCTTTCAGTTCCCTCTATTCCCCTTCTTCACGTATCCCGCTCTCGGTTCCTATCGTCTACTCTCCAGACACCATTTTCCTTCACTCCCCATCACCCCTCCCCTTTCCCTTCTACTTCCTGCCTTCCATTCATTTTCTCAGTTCCCCCTCCTCCTGCCTCCCTTTCCCTCCTTCACCCTTTACTTAGTTTCCCATTCAGTTCTCTTTCCACGCGTTCATTATGAGGACATACCAGTATGACTTTTTTCCTTTCTTTTCTCAGGATCCAGTTCGTACGTTGGGAAGCGCTATGACAGTTCTTGTCATCAGCCTCGCCAGATCAGTGTCAGCTACATAAATCATTATAACTGGCTTGTTTCCATCTGACGGAACTGGGCCAGCCTCACACCTTGAATACTAAGTAAGGTTTAAGTAAAATTCGAAGAAATTTTTTATGAGGTAGGAATCAGTGAATCAGTCTTCCTTGGCTGCATTTCATTACGGTGTTATTAAAGGCCTGCACGTCAGCCGGTCCTGTTTCGGTCCTTAATTGGCTGGTGGTTGGAAAGACAGATTGTGTACACCTTCCGGTGGGAGATTCTGCCCGGGACTAACTGCGATAGAAGTGACTTCATGGCACTGAACGCCAGTATATGTCAGCAACATCGTCACTCTTGTATCATCAACATCTCAGCCTTCAGTCAGCAGAGTCCCTCGGGCAGGCTTTACACAATCATTCACTCTGCACATATTTAAACATGGTTGCGTACACACAGCATATGTTGTACCTATAAACACGATAATACTAACACCACTGAAAAAAGTATTATTAGAATGGCTGCCATATAATCGTTAGTGAGCTCCAGAGCGTTCTAATGAACGTTTCTTTGAGCCACTGGCGTCACCTGAAGGAAAAAGAAACCTAGAGAAGGCATATATAAAGAAACTCGTGGCTTCATCGTTTCTAACGGAGAAGGAAAATTGGCCGACTCATTGTCAGACACAAGGCAGAAGGAAAAGCTAAAGGCGAAGGGAAAGGAAACGCCGAGAAGCAAAAGGCAGAAGAAGAAACTGAAGGCCGAGGAAAAGGCAACAGCGGAGGAAAAGCTAGAGACAGACGAAAAGCTAAAGACCAAGAAAAAGCTAAAGGTTGAAAGCGAAAAGCTGAGAAAAATCTAAAGGCAGGGGAAAAACCTAATTCCTTCCGCCCAGTCCGACGTTCCGAGAAACATTCTTGCCCCGTTCTCATTCTCCTCCCCCACCTCCATGCCCCCAACACCTTTCCCCTCTCCCCTCGCACAATATGCACTTTTTGTTCATAGCGTACTTAGCAGGAGAAGAGGATTGGTCAGTAATGTAAAGGAGGTGAAAAAGAAAAGAGTGATATAGTTATATGATGCAGGTTATAAGTTGCTGTTGTTAGTCTTGGGTTGTGTTTTTCTTCCACATCTTATTTCCCTTACCTGTCCCCACCATTTCCTACCCCGTCTCTCCCTGATTTTTTACCTACATCTCCCACTACGACCCATCTTGTGTGCCCATAACCTCCCGCTCACCTTTATGTCCATCTCTTGCCCTCCATCCTCTTTTATGTCCATCCTCTCCCTCTGACTCAAATCATCGGTTCATCTCCGTCCCTCCTTACTTCCTTTCCATTCAACTTTCAATCCGTCCCACTCATGCTTACCGCATACCAAATCTTCCATCCATCCACCTTCTTCCCTCCTTCCTTAATTCCTTTTCCTGTACTTCCATGATTACGTTCATCCCCACTCCCTCCCCAGCTTTCGTCCCTCCCCCCCTTCCCCCCCCTCTCTCTCTCTCTCTCTCTCTCTCAGGCTTGTTATCATCCTTCTCCCTTTCTCTCCATTCCATCCCAATCAATATTTTTACTTTCCTTCTTTCCATAATTATCCTTTTACTCCCTCAGTAACTTCCCTCCCGTCTCCCTCCTCTCCCTTTGTTTCTCTCCTTCCATTTTCTTTCCCTACCGTCATTCCTCTCCTGCAGTTCATTATCCTCTTCGCTTCCCTTCTTTTTATTTTCAACGTTTTCTCACATTTCATCGGGTGTGATTAGGCTACGTTAGGTTCCGCTCCAAAGTGTCCCTCATCCCTCGCAGGCTATATAGCCTACCTTTCCACTTTCCTTCAACTTCATTTTTTTGCTCGTTTCATACGCAATAAAACCCTTCGTCTCTCCTCTCCTTCCGACTCCTTGATTTACACCATAATTTCCTTTCCTCCCGCCTCGCCTTCTTACTCCCTTCCCTCTTCTCGCATCAACTTCTTCTAATTCTCTTTCCTTCTTCTTCCTCTTCTAATGCTCTTTCCTTCTCCTTCTATTATCTTGCATCTCTCTTCTCTTCCCTCCTAGCCTCCCTTCTCCTCCCCCTCCTTCCTGTTTTATCCCTGAAGCATTCTTCCTCTCCTCACGTTCTCGTGATATCCTCCCTACCCTTACCTCCTCCAGTCGCCCCTACCCCCCCACACAGAAGTGAGAGAGAAGGCGTTATCAGAACAGATACGGGAATTGGAAACAAGGCAAGAATAATGGGAAAAGGGTAATAGCCGATACAATTACAGAATGAGAGGGCATGAAGGAGAGGGTATGAAGGATAAGAGAAGAGGGTGAACATGATGAATGAGGAAGGGACACAAATAAGGAGGGTGGAAAAGAATTCATAGATATGAGAAGGATACATATGGAGAATGAAAGAGAGAGAGAGAGAGAGAGAGAGAGAGAGAGAGAGAGAGACGTGCATATACGTGTGTATGGGGGGAAATGGTTGATATGAGTAAATTCGTACTGGTATTAGTCCTTGCCTTAATGTGCACGAAAAATAACACGCAAAAAGAAAAGTGCGAGAAGAAGGAGGTGAAGAAGAGGACTTTGGAAATTTAAAAAAAAAAATGCTAAAAGATTTGTTGGACTATCAGAGGCTTTGTGATGTGACCATCTGCAGTTAATACCCAGTTGTTTACTCTCTCTCTCTCTCTCTCACACACACACACACACACACACACACACACACACACACACACACACACACACACACACACACACACACACAATAAAACATCACAGCACCAAGTGATCACAAATGTTTCTCAAATTAAAGTATGAATATTTCTCTGTATAGCTTCAGAAGACAAGAGTGTTTTTCTTAAAGCAATGGGTTATTTAAGTGAGGAGAGTGGTTAAGGGGGGAAGAAGAAGATGATGAAGTAGAAGAAGAAGAAGAAGAAGAAGGGGAGAGAGAGAGAGAGAGAGAGGACGAAGGGATTGGAAGAAAAATATAAGAAATGAGAGAGACAGTGGAAGGAAAAGAAGAATGTGGAGGGAGAGTGAATCGGACAATATGAGCAGGAGGAGAGTGAAATGAATGTGAGAAGGAAGAAGAGCGAAAAGAAGCCTGGAATAAGAGAAGTGATATAAGGCTAGCAACAGTATGGAGAATAAGGAGCAAGAGAGGGAGTAGAGAGGAGAGGAAAGGAGGAAGCCTGGAGAGAAAGAGAGACGATGAGCAAAAATATAAATGATTTAAAAGTATATATGAAGAAAAAGGAATAAGAGTATAAGGCGAGAGAAGCAGGGGAATGAGAGTTAAATAGAGAGAGAGAGAGAGAGAGAGAGAGAGAGACAAACAGAGAGAGAGAGAGAGAGAGAAGAGAGAGAGACAAACAGAGAGAGAGAGAGAGAGAGAGAGAGAGAAGGGGGGGGGAGGATCGTATTAGAGATGAGAAAAGAGAAGAAAAATGAGAATAATCTGGATGCATGTTGCTGATCTCGAGAAGAGGCAGACAAGAAAGATGCATTGAAAGAAAAAGATAAATAGAGGAAGAGAAAATGAAAAGAGGAGGGAAAGAGAATGATAAAAAGAAGAAGAAAGAAGGGATAGAGAAAGATGAAGGGAGGGAGAGAAATAAGAAAGGAACTCGAGAATAGGTAGACAAAAAGACTGAGAGAAGGAAAACAAAGATATACTGAGGGAAGAGAGAAAGATAATAGGTGTGAGAGAGAATGTAAAAAGGAAGAAGATAGCGAGAAACATGAATGGAGAGAAAGAAGTAAGAAAGGAACAGGAGAAGGGCGATGATAGAAGGAAAGAAAGATAAACAGAAGAAATATAAAAAGGAATAAGGGAGAAGTAAAAAGAAACAGTAGAAAAGAAGTTAGAAGGATATCAGGAAGGAAGAAAGACAATAGGAGAGGAAGGAAGAAGGAAGATAGGACTGAGAAACATGGAAGCCAGAGCGAGAAGTTTGGGTTTAAAACGTGCGTTCGTCGACGATGGCAAGTTTACGGCACTGCACCACTGTAGGACTTATGCATTGTCAAGGAGATGAAGAAGAAGGAGGAGGAGGAGGAGGAAAAGACGAAGACAAAGCTGTGGAAGACAACAAAGACGAGAAGAGGAAGCAAACGAAGACGAGAAGAAAACGAAGACAAGAAGAAGAAGAAGAAAAAGGAAAAAAGAGGAAGAAGACGAATATGAAGAAGATGACGACAAGGAAGGATAAAACGAAGACGAGAAGAAGAAGAAGAAGAAGAAATTACATATTCAACAAAGATTTGATTTGGGAAATGTACGTAAACGCAGAGTAAAAAGTAAAACACGTGGTGCCAGGCACAATAAACCTTGCCCGACAACAGTTATTTAATTTTCAACAGTTTTCACGTTATTGCCCTCTGAAAATCCGTGATCTTGCATTTAACCTTTCATGGTAACACAAGGTCAAAGGTCGTGGTGCCAAACGAAAGCCCATACGAGTCTTCCTAGATCTTTATAACAGTAAATAATTATCTCTATCTTCAACTAGTTTCCAGTTATAACCGTCTAAATATCAGTGACCTTGCACTTGACCTTTCAAGATCACTCAAGGTCAAAGGTCTTGGTGCCAAATTAAAGCCAATATGGGAGTCCCTGCATGTTGACAGTAGTAAATATCTATCTTCAACCGGATTCAAGTTATGGCCTCTGAAAGTCAGCCACCTTGATTTTGACCTATCAGGGTCATTCAAATACCTCCAAAATTTAATCGCATCCTCTTGGGACCAGCGTCCAATATCCTGAAATTTATATGTAATTTTATACAGACCTTTTTCCGTAATGTTGCTAACAAACAAACAAACAAACAAAATCTACCAAAAACAATACCTTGCCAGACTCAGTCCAGGCGAGGTAGCAACTTACTTTTTACGTTTGTAAGGTTGTGGGTTGAGCGTTGTAGTGTGGGCAGCGAGTGCTAGAGATGCTTATCTCTCATCCCATCCCAGGTCAAAGGCAAACTTTGACAAATGGTGCTAGGCACAGGAAACCTTGCCTAACAGCATTTGTTTTATTGCTGTTAAATAATGAATCGATACTGCAATTTAGTGTCAGAACGGTACACAAAGTGTACTGCAATTTAGTGTCAGAACGGTACACAAAGTGTACTGCAATTTAGTGTCAGTACGGTACACAAAGTGTAACATAATGGCGCAAATATTTTCAAGGTACGTCCTGTAAAAATCCGTGATCTTGCATTTGTTCTATCAAGGTCACTCAAGCTCAAAGGTCATGGTGCCAAATTAAAACCAATATGAAATTTCCTGTATCGTGATAGTGTTACATATCTATCTTCAACGAGCTTCGAGTTATAGCTCCCTGAGTATCCGTGATCAGGAGTTTGACCATTCAAGGTCGCTTACAAAGGTCCTGGTACCAATTAAAAACTTTCTTTGGGCCTCCTATATGTTGATAATAACAATTATTTCTCTATCATCAACCAGTTTCTAGTTACAGTCTCCTAAATACCAATGACCTTGAGTTTGACCTTTCAGGGCCACTCAAGGTCAAAGGTCTTGGTGGCAAATGAAAACCCATAGTACGAGTTCCTGTATGTTCTCAGTAGTAAATATCTCTATCTTCGACCGGTTTCAAGTTATAGCCCACTGAAAAACCGTGACCTTGATTTTGACCTTTCAGGTTCACTCGATTACTTTCAAAATTCAATCACTTTCTTTTGGGACCAGTGCCCACATATCCTGAAAGTTTCATGTAATTACAATCAACCGTTATTCCGTACTTTTGCTAACAAACAATCAAACAAAGAAGCTTGACCAGAAATAGGCTAATATCTCGCCGGACTCCGTCCGGGCGAGGTAATTATGAAATATCAAAACAATATCTAGGCAATATATGACGGAAGATAACAAATAGCGGTATGCAGTATCAAGGAAAAACAAGTTTGAAATAAAATAAAATAAAATAGCTTTTCCCACAAAAGAGCTTCGTAATGCAAAACCTAAGGACTTACGAATGAAAACAATTCCGGAAAAGTAACTTCGGAGTGCAGCCTGACAAAATATATTAAAAATCTAAGTAGTGTCACAAAATGCATTGAAAACAAGACAAAAAATAATAATCTAAGTCTGTACTGAAAAATATGTGAAAAAAGGCTTATAAACGAAAAGTAATCTATGAAGGGCCAACAAACAAACTGTGTGTAAGGTAAAAGTAAGTATAAAATAAAGGAAATCCACAATGTGAGTAACAACTCTGCTTGACACACACACACACACATATATATATATATATATATATATATATATATATATATATATATATATATATATATATATATATATATAAAGAAAAGTGCTGAGAACAAGACGACTGGAAGAAAGATGAAATCAAATGACATGAGAGAGGTTGAAGGATGGGGGGTCGTAAATTTACCATGGAGTAATGAAAAAAAAATTATAATGGATAGAATGAAGGATGAGAGCACAGAAGATAAATTACGGAAAAGAGTGGTTGGTGGGGGCCCTTACCAACCTCTCGCTCGATGTAATGCTGCCTGGTTGCCTGCCTTTTCCTCTTCTTCCTTCCTTCTTTCCTTTCTTCCCCTTCTGTCTATTTTTTTTTTCCATCATCCCTTCCTATTTCTTCTGTCTACGGGTGACTCTACACTGAGTGACAAGACAAATGGTATCCTCTACACCAGGAAGCCATTTACTACACTGCGTGGTAACCATATAGCCAAATTATGGCGTCTGATGGTTTAGTGGGTAACTAAGGCACTCCAATCGGATTGAGCCTGTGCAGGTTTATATCCAAGGGATTGTTGGGGTTTATTGTTCACGTAATGCCACTCAGGGATGATTGAGGCTGGTCACTCATTTTAAATGTTAGGACCAACTTGCTTAACCCCAGGTTCCTACGCTCTTCATGGGATATCACAGGATTAGATGATGGTGACGATGATGATTTTGAAAAAAATAAAAAATAAAAATGAATCATACCAAAGAAAAAAGTTGATAAAGGAATGTGCATAAGCCAAAAGTTGTAGCCTGACCCAGAGAGCACAACAAAAATGTAAAAATGACCACACACACACACACACACACACACACACACACACACACACACACACATGGTAACAGAAAGACAGTTTAGTTTCAGAAAAGGAAAATCATGTGTTACTAATCTGTTGAGCTACTATGACAGAGTAACAGACACAATACAGGAAAGAGAAGGATGGGTGGACAGTATCTATTTAGATTTCAAGAAAGCATTTGACACAGTACCACACGAAAGACTTTTATGGAAACTGTACCATCAAGGAGGAATTCGAGGCAAACTGTTTTGTTGGATGCAAGATTTTCTCATAAAAAGAGAAATGAGAACAGTACTAAAGGAAACTACTCATCATGGAAAGAAGTGACTAGTGGAGTACCACAGGGTTCAGTGCTGGCACCAATCATGTTTTTAGTGTATATAAATGATATAGACAGTAACATTGGAAATGAAAGCTATCTAAATATGTTTGCAAATGATGCAAAAATACAAAGGAGAATTACTAACACAGACTCTTGTAAAGAGCTACCAGAAGAATTAAATAAACTTCATGAATGGAGTAATACATGGCAAATGGAATTCAATGTGGACAAGTGTCATGTAATCAAGTTTGATAAAAGTGGAAAAAGACCTGATTGGGATTATACGTTAGGAAATAAAACCCTACACACATCAGAAAGAGAGAAAGACCTAGGTGTGATTATCAATAACAGACTATCTCCGGCTGACCACATCAGCGAGAAGGTACGGAACATGTATACACTGCTTGCAAATATGAGAATAGCATTCACATACATAAATGAAGACATGCTAAGAAGGATAATAACATCATTCATTAGACCAACCCTGGAATATGCATCAGTAGTCTGGAGTCCTTATCTCAAAAAGCACATAGACAAGATTGAAAAAGCTCAAAGGGCCGCTACAAGATGGATACCAAGCTTAAGGGATCTAAGCTACGAAGAAAGACTAAATAAACTGAATCTCCCAACACTACAGGAGAGAAGGAAAAGAGGTGACATGATAATGCTATATAAGTGCATATCAGGGAAGGAGAAAATAGACATAAATGATTACTTAACATATGGAGAAGCATCAGCAAGAGGACCCTGCAAAAAACTGCATAAGAAGAGAGGTGATAAAGACGTAAGGAAATTCAGTTTCCCAAACAGAGCAATTGATCAATGGAATGCACTACCGAATGAAATAGTGTGTGCCAAAACAATTCACAAATTTAAGGATATGTACGATAAATATGGTTTAAGACACGGGACAGTACGAGCTTGACTCATTCCTGTGAAGATACAATTAGGCAAGAACAATTAGGTAAGAACACACACACACACACACACACACACACACACACACACACACACACACACACACACACACACACACACACACACACACACACACACGACAAAAATCGGGCTTATCTGCCAAAGAACGAAATAGTTTCCTTCAAACAATATAGCAACAGAATTTCAATAATGATGATTCTGTCCTGCCAATCGTTGCACCAGGTTTTATCAACTTTCACTTCATAGTTTTTCTTCTAATAACACATTTTCTTCATTCTTATTGTTTTCTGTCTTCGGTTCTCTCCTCCTTCTTCCTCTGTCACCCTCTTCATCTTTTGTTCTTTCTTCCCTCCATTTATCTTCCAGTTTTCCCCCTAGCTTTTTTCACAGCCTCCTTCCTCTCTCCTTCTTCTCTTCTCTTTTCTTCTCTTTCCTCCTCCTCGTCTCCTTCCTCATCTTTTACCTTATGCTTTTCCCTCTAACAGGCTTCTTTTTATCTCTCTTCGTCATTCCTCACCATGCTTCCTCTCTCCTCCCATTTCCATACCTTCCGTCTCTTTTTTACTCCTCTCATCCTTTCTTCTTCCATTCATCCTTTCCTTTCTCTCTCGTCCTCTTCTTTCTCCTCCCCCTCCCCTCTCTCTCTCTTATTTCCCCTCTCCTCCTCTTTTCCTTATAATTTTTTCCTCTTCACCGCGCTTCCCCCATTTTTTTTTTCTTTCTTCTTTCTCACTCCTTCTCCTTTCTTCCTCTTCGTTACTCCCTGCTTTCTCTTTTTTCCTGTCCCCTGATCACTTCTTTTCGACAGGCCCTTTCTTTTTTTCTTTCTCTCTCTCTTATCCTTTCTTCGCCTTTCCTTCTCTCTATCCCGTTCCCTTTTTCAGTTTCTTCTTCCCTTCCTTCTCTTTTCCTCCCTTTCTTCCACTCCCCCTCCTTCATACACACCGGACTTCATAATACCCCTATTATTGGCACACTATTTTCTTCCAAGATTTCATCAAGTCAGAATATGGGATTTGTTCGTCGAGAGAGAGAGAGAGAGAGAGAGAGAGAAAGAGAGAGAGAGAGAGAGAGAGAGAGAGAGAGAGAGAGAGAGAGAGAGAGAGAGAGAGAGGAAAAGAATAAGAGACTGATGTTAAATATATATGAACTAGAATGAATTTAGAGAGAACAGAGGTAAAACGAATGAGAGAACTGAGGCAGACTAGAAGAGGAATGGATAAAAAAAAATAATAATAAAATAAATGAGTGGAAGTAATGCCAAGTGTAAGTTTGTCAAGGCAATAAAAATAGTGAAAAGCGAAAACCATAAATGAAATACAAGGAACAGGTAAGAGAGGGAGAAAAGAAGGAATAAAAGAAGGAAGGAAGAAAAGGGAGAATAAAAGAAACTAACAAGGCATATGGGCGTGATGGAGTCCCTTCTGTTGTCCTCAAGAACTGTGCTCCTGTGCTTACACCCTGCCTAGGTAAACTCTTCCGCCTTTGTCTTATCAACTTGTACCTTTCCTTCTTGCTGGAAGTTTGCTTTCATGCAGCCTGTCCCAAAGAAGGGTGGCCATTCTGAACCCTCTAACTATCGTCCAATTACTTTAACATCTTGTGTGTCAAAAGTTTTAGACTCAGTTCTTAAAAGAAAAAATTACAACCTCCTTTCTGATCGTCAGAATGGGTTCCGTCAGGGACGCTCCACTGGCCATCTTCTCACCTACCTTTCACACTCCTGATCATCCTCATTTCGGGACTTTGGCGAAAGATTTGCCGTTGCACTTGACATCTCAAAGGCTTGCGATCAAGTCTGGCATAAATCTTTCATTTTCAAACTGCTCTCTTACGGTTTCTATCCTTCTGTTCGTGCCTTCATCTATAGATTCCTTTCTGGTCGTTCTATAGCCGCTACGGTAGACGGCCGTCATTCCTCTCCTAGATCTATCAACAGTGGTGTTCCTCAGGGCTCTGTCCTATCACCAACTCTCTTCTTTTTATTCATCGATGACCTTCTAAGCTGTACATCTAACCCTATCCACTCGTACGCTGATGATTGCACCCTTCACCTTTCCATTCGATTCTCGCAACGTCTATCTCAGCAGTTACTTCATCAAACAAGGGATGAGGCTATGGAACACCTAATGTCTGACTTCGCTCATATCTCTGACTGGGACAAAAATAATCTTGTTATTAATGATTCAAAGACTCAGTTCTTACACCTATCAACCCGACAAAATCTTCCACAGGAGTACCCACTAATATTTAATAATATCCAGCTCAATCCTGCATTATCCTTGAACATGCTTGGGGTTTCATTCACACATGACTTATCTTGGAAAGATAATATTGCATCTCTTGTAAAATCTGCTTCCAAGAGACTAAGTGTGCTAAGCCGACTCCATGCCTTCTTTACCCCTGCACAGTTGTTGATTTTATACACGGGTTTTATTCACCCCTGTTTAGAGTACAACTCTCATGTATGGGGAGGCTCCCCACATACAGCTCTTCTCAATAGGGTGGAGACTTTATACAAGGGCTTATTAGCCCGTGTTTAGAGAACAACTCTCATGTATGGGGAGGCTCCCCACATACAGCTCTTCTCAATAAGGTGGAGTCAAAGGCTTTTCGTCTCATTATCTCTCCTCCTCTTACTGGCTCCCTTCAACCTCTGTCTCTTCACTGCACTGTTGCATCTTTATCTCTTTTCTATCACTACTTCAGTGGTCACTGTTCCTCTGAACTGTCTGCATGCATCCCTCCACCACTATGACGGGTGCATGGCACCTGTCTAGCAACAAACTCTCATTCCTTTTCTGTCCAACTCTCTAATGCAAGAGTTAACCGTTACTCTATGTCCTTCATTTATGCAACAGGTCAATTCTGGAACTGTCTCCCTCTATCTGTATTTCCTACTTCCTACTTCTTTCAGACGCAGTGTGTCCAGGCATCTCGAAATGAACGAATCTTGAATTTGGCTCTCTTTTGTATTTTTTTTTCTTGGAAGGAACAGTTCACGGGCTCCTGGCCTTCGGTTCATTCTTCCTTGCATAATATATATATATATATATATATATCTATATATATATATATATATATATATATATATATATATATATATTTATACACACACACACACACACACACACACACATATATATATATATATATATATATATATATATATATATATATATATATATATATATACTGAATTGGAATGAAATGGATCTGGACAGCCTGTGGAATGCATATTGGGATTGCTTAGTTAGGAATGCTAAAGCAGTGTGTGGTGTGGCAAGAGTAACTACAAAGAAGAAAGGTACGGCATGGTGGGATGAGGAGGTAACGAGGGCAATGGAGGAAAAGAGGAAGAAGTGGCTAAAGTGGTTACAGAACAGGGGGTTCAGTTGAAATAAGAAAGGGGACAAGCATTTATATAAATGAGGATCTATGTCCTGGATCACTAGAGGCTGGTCGTTCACAGATACCTGCCTACCACGAAGCCAGAAAGCAGGGAAAATTTTTCTATTTCAGCTACAGGACTCTGGTGGTTTGGGACCGACGCAAGTATGATCAAACTCTTCAAGCTGTCCCCTCTCAGTTTGCCCCGCCGACCCCAGTCTCACCCAGGCCCCGTTGCCCTACAACACCCCAACGTACAATGGCACTGCACCCCATCCCTTCAGGAACGGACCACGAAGGAAGGAACTCCAACTTTACCAACGACTGAACACTCCCGTTTCACCTACTAAGTTACCATCGCCATTTAAGCAGTTGACACACTCTCGCCAGCCAACCACCCCAAGTCGTGCTAATAAAGTCAGCACAACGGCCGCCGAAACAAAGGAGAGTAGTGTCAATAAACGGAAGGCCAGAGAAACGTACTCAGACGACGCAGAAGGGGCAGTTGGTGGAGCTGACCCTGGGATTGCCTCACCACCTAAAACAAGACAAACTAGAAGCAGGTTAGGTATAAACAGGTCCTAAAATTTTGTAATGAGTAAAACCCTGTTGTTACAAACTATTAAATATGGATAACCATGTTCTACCATTTTATAATTTAGATGACGCAGAATTATGCACACTTTTCGTAAATGATACTAGAGAACCTAGTTTTTCGTTGGATGGCCTTGATACTATGTGTTTTACTCCCTTAAATTTCAGTAATGATAATCATATATCTGTCAGTGATCCGGATAATTTTATGCTAAATTTTCGTAATGTGAACCTCCCAACAACTGAATACTATTTCGCCGATTCACCTTTTACGCACATATATCAGTCTACAAATATTTTTTCATTGCTTTGCTATAATATAGAAAGCCTATCACTGCATTTTGAAAAATTTTTGGATCAGTGCATAAATCCTATTCAATTTCATCTTGATGCTTTAGGATTTTGCGAGACAAGGTTAACGGATGATACTGAGAATCTTTTTAGTATCCCAAACTACAGTGTCTACACAAATAACTGCTCTCGAAACAGTGGAGGAGTTGCTTTGTTTATAAAACAACATTTTTCATGTAACGTGCGAAGTGACTTGATATTTAAGAAAGAACATATTGAAACCATATTTATTGAAGTTTATCTTTGTACTAATTCCATAGTCTTAGGGATTATTTACAAGACGGCCAAACACTAATATCGCAAGGTTCTTTGACGACTTTCACTACATTATTGATTTAGTCAGCTCGGAAGGTAAATCTTGTTACATCAGGGGTGATTTTAATATCGACCTGTTTAAAAGTAGAGCAAACCCACATGTCAGTAACCTTTTATCTATGTGCTATTCTCATAATATTCATAACACTATTAATAAACCCACAGGCGTAACTTTAACATCCGCCACACTAATAGATCATATATGGACTAATGACTACATAAACTGCTTCACAAGCAATATTATATATAATAAAATTTCAAATCATTTTCCTGTTGTATCGGTGTTCAAATCCGCACCATATTTACCGAAATGTGAACAAACTGTCCTCCAGAACAGAGACTTTAACGAAAGTAGTATAAATACATTTTAATCTCCTACTTTCTAATATATTTCATAACCAGTTTCCGTTAAAACAAAAAATAATTAAATCTAACCATGCTGATAAGCCCTACATTACTGCAGATATCAGGCAGATGATCCGAGAAAGAAACAAGCTTCAAAGAAAGTGTGCCAAGAAACCCATTACGTACGGTGCACAGTATCGCAGACTGCGCAATGAAATCACAGCTAAAATCAGAAAGGCAAAGTCAGATTACTATAAGAATAAAATAAGTGAAAATATAGGTAACAGTAAAAAAACATGGTGTATAATAAACTCTATCCTTAATAAGCCTTCTTCACGACAAAGAAATAATTGCTTTTGTTTAGTAAACAATAATGAGGTATATGAACCTAAGGAAGTAGCTGACCATTTTAATAATCACTTTGTCAGTGTTGGTAAGAAACTTGCTGAGTCTGTTGGAGAGTCTGAGGTTAATTTCTATTCATATTTACGCAATAGGCAAGACAGTGTATTCGTTTTGTCACCTACTACTGAACATGAAGTTACTCAGACTATAAAAAATCTACGGAATGTTGGTCCCGGATATGACGATATCCCCATGTCCATCATTATGGAAATAATGCCCTATGTAGTTCCTATACTTGTCTTCCCCTTTAATTTATCTTTTGAGACTGGAAAGTTTCCTGACATGTTGAAATTGGCCAAAGTCATTCCAGTTTTTAAAGCTGGTGATCGTAAGCTGTTAAGCAATTATCGTCCTATCTCAATCCTGCCAGCAATCAGTAAGATAATAGAGAGATTGGTTTATGGTAGAGTTAATTCAATTTTGCACCACCAACAATATTATCACTGATACACAATTTGGTTTTAGGGAAAAATTGTCTACCGAGAGTGCTTTTGCTGTCATTCACCAAGGACGTGCAGGCTTTGATGAAAATAAATTTACTATGGGTGTATTTCTAGATCTGGCCAAGGCATTTGATACGGTTAATCACTCTATATTACTAAAGAAGCTTGACCACTATGGTATACGAGGCACTTCAAATCAATGGTTTGCTTCCTACTTAGCCAATCGCAAACAGTTTGTGCAACACAAACAGTGCCAGTCTACCTGTATGCCAGTAGAATCTGGAGTTCCCCAGGGGTCGGTCTTAGGACCACTCTTGTTTATTTTGTACATAAATGACATCGTGTATGCTACATCACATATGAAGCTAGTACTATTTGCTGATGATAGTACCTTTTATGCAAGCCACCAAAATCTCAATGAACTATCGAATGTTGTAAATAGCAGCCTAACAGATATTAAAAAATGGATAACAAGCAACAAACTCACGCTAAATGTAAGCAAATCTCATTACATTATATGCAGAAGGAAACAAAGCACTGCAAATCAACCCAACATCTACATAGGTGCCCAATCAATTGAAAGAGTGGACAGTATAAAATTCCTTGGTGTTATAATTGATGAACGTTTGTCATGGCATTTACATATCCAATATCTCCATACAAAGATTAGCAAACAGTGTGGTATCATGTACCAAATTCGCAATCAACTAACAACACGGTCTTTTTAAGCTCATTTATTACTCGCTGATTTTTCCTTTATTGTTTTATTGTAACAGTGTATGAAGTGGTGCTTATAAGACACAGCTAAACCGCTTATTTATAGCCCAAAAGAAATCGGTCCGTATAATGGAAAACTTACGCAAATATGACCACACTAATCCATCTTTCAAGAAATTGGGTATCCTAAAATTGCCTGATATAAAGTCCTACTGCACTGCTTTGTTTGTTTACAAGTCTCTGCACAACCTGTCATTTAACAGTTACTTTGATTTTAATATGAATGATCGGTATAATCTCCGAAATAACTGTAATCTAAAAATACCGCTCATGGCTTCAACCCAGTCCCAGTCACATATCACTTATCAGGGACCCAAAGTTTGGAATGGTATCCCAATGGCCATTCGGGAACTAAGCGAGGCTGTATCTTTCAAATCTGCTTGTAAATCCTATTTACTATCAAAGTACTAATTCTTTAAATTAGTTGACTTTCATTATTATTATTATTTGTTATTATTATTGTTATTGTGGTAGTTATTATTATTGTTACTATTATTACTGGTATTAATATAAAAATTACCTCCGTTTTGTTGTAGTGCTATCTTGTATATACCCCTTATTAAAATCTTAAACTATTGTCATTCGGGGATGACCATTATTACTTAAAAAGTCATACAGCTGATTTAGTCAAATCGTAGTTTTAGCCTTACTAGACAATTGATGTTTACCAAAAGTGCAAGAAAAACAAGGTGCCTTTAAAGAGAGTTCCTGGACTCTCAAAAGGCTCAGCCGCTAGTAGACTAAGTGTTATGTCAACTATTGTGATCTCTATGGCTAAATAAACATTGACTTTGACTTTGACTTTGAAGAAATGAATATGTTGAGAGCAAGAAGCGCGTAAAGAGACTAGTGAAGAGGAAAAAGAATGGAGGTAAATGAGGATCTAGGAAGATAAATGAATGCGAACTACTCTGAAAATAGAAAGTTATTCTGGAAAGAGGTGCAGAAATGTAGAAGTGAAAGTGGACAGAAATGTGATGGTGTGAAAGATGTAGGTGCTTATTAACCCATGGAGATGAAGTAAGGACCTGATGGAAAGTATATTTTGAAAGCCTGATGAATATGAACAGAGAGAGCAGAGTGACTGTAAACATCATTGGTTTTGGAGGTGTGCAGAGAAGGAATGCAGTACCAGGAGATGTGACACTCACACAGATCAAGAGTGCTGTGAAGCAGCTGAAAAATGGGAAAGCAGCTAGGGTTGATGAAGTGTATGAAAAGATGCTTAAGTGTAGTGGAGAGAGTGGAATGAAGTGCTTATTCGAGATATGTAAGAAGGCATGAATGAGTGAAACGGTGCCTGCAGAGTGGAAGAAAGTTGTGATTGTACCCCTGTACAAAAATAAAGGAGAGCGAAGTGAGTGCAAGAATTATCGGGGTATAAGTTTACTGAGTGTGGTAGGGAAAGTATAGGGAAGAATTATTGTAGAGAAAGTAAGAGAGATATCAAAAGTCCTAGTGACTGATGAACAGGGTGGCTTTAGGAGTGGCAGAGGATGTGTGGACCAAATATTTGCTTTGAGACAGATAGTACAGAAGGCTTGTGAGAAGGACTATAAGGTGTTTATGGCATTCATGGATCTGGAAAAAGCATATGACAAAGTGGATAGAGAAGGATTGTGGAAAGTTTTGCGCAAGTACGGTGTAGAGGGTAAGCTGCTTGGTGCCATCAAGAGTTTTTATGATGGGAGTGAAGCATGTGTAAGAGTTGATGGGCATCTAAGTGAATGGTTCACGATCGGTGTGGGCGTGCGACAAGGTTGTGCGATGTCCCCATGGTTGTTCAATATATATATGGATGGGGTGATGAGAGAAGTAAAAACACGAGTAATGGAGAGAGGGATGGTGTTGGTAATGAATGGTGATAGATGGAATATCTCAAATTTGATGTATGCTGATGATGCAGTACTGCTTGCAAGTATTGGACAAGAACTTTGTAGGCTAGTGCAGAGTTTACTGATGTCTGTAAGCGTCGTGCCCAAAGAGTAAATGTAGAAAAGAGTAAAGTTATGGTTATTGACTCCCAGTGCGATGTAACAGTGAATGGAGAGAGACTGGAATTGGTGAGTTCAAATACCTGGATACAATGATAGAAAAGAGAGGAAAATGTGCAAAAGAAGTTGAAAGTAGAGTGACACAAGGAAGACAGTAGCTGGTGCAATGAAGGCCTTGATAAGAAACAGAGGCTTGAGTTTGCAGCTGCACGAGGCTTACATGAAGGAGTGCTAGTGCCAACTTTAACATATGGATGTGAGACTATGGTGTGGATTGAAAATGAAAAGTCAGGAGTACGAGCAGTGAAGATGAGACTGCTGAGGGATGTATGTAGTGGAGTACGGAGGGTGGATAGGATACGAAATAATGTGATTCGTGAAAGATGCGGAGTGAGGAAGTCGGTGGACACAAGAATCGAAGAGAGTGTACAGAGACGGTATGGTCATGTGGAGAGAATGGATAACAATAGAGTGGTGAAAAAGGTATATCTGAGCGAATTCGAAGGAGGGAAGAGGCGAGGCAGGCCAAGGAGAAGGTGGAGAGATATGGTGGATGAATGTGTGAGGAAGAGAGGTTTGGAAGTCGGTGAGGCTAGGGAACTTACAGGAGATCAAGCTGGCTGGATGAATGTTGTGATCAGGGATTTTGGCACCCCTTTTTATCATGGCAGCGTCTGAATTGACACTATCAGATACGATTTTGTGAAGCTATAAAATGAGGTGAATGTATTTGGCGTATCCGATAAAGCCAGGATTCCAGGGGCTTAAATGATGAGTGAATGGAAGCATGGCCTATTGGACTGGGCAAATTTGGGCTGTCTGGACATTGCTACTCCTCACCCTGCCCTAGGGTGGGAAAGGAGGTCCGGATGATGATGATGATGATGATGATATATATATATATATATATATATATATATATATATATATATATATTGTTACGGAACAGAGGAAACTATCCCGCAAAGTTCCAGGTTCAAAAGAAAAGAGTTAGGTAAAATTACAAGTTAAAGTTTAATGCTCAAACTAACAGCAAAACATTCAGGACTCATAAGGGTAATGTAATGGCAAAAACAGGTTAAATATATGGCTAACTGCAATAGCCTCTATTAACACGAAATTAGCAAGAGTAAATTTATCTAAGTCAGCCCTGATAAAACGAGAAAACCAGATAATACTCAGTGAATGCAAGATATATATTAATAGATACAAAATATTATCAATAATGGCCGATACCTAAAACACATAAATCACAAAAACCTCACTAGGCCTACGAATTAACACCTTATGCTATACAGTACAAGAAAAATGCAACAACACTTATACTCAAATTACACAGCAGTTAGATGGTTGGAGACTTCCTGAGCACTCACAAAAATAATAACTGTACAGGGGAGGACAGAGATGTGAGCAAAATAAGGAGTAGATCTAAGTGGCGATTAATGCAGAGACTGAGCTCATTATATAGGGTCCGGCAGAGCTTGATACAACTTGTAAGAAGGACGCGCAAATGAAGCCATAGGGGACAAAGAGTTGACAATCCTGCTCTGAACAACAGAAAGAATGACTTACTCTACTATAAGGGTAGAAGGGGGGAGTGAGGTAGAACACGCTCGTGATCAAACATGCAGCATACTGTACGTTAGAATGACACAAAGGATGATGAAATCATAGGCTATGTAACACCTCCCCACAAAGAAAAAGAAATTTAGAAAGGAAATTTCTTATTACTCTAAAAAACAATCTGTCTAAAGTCTAGATAAGGAATCTGCAATAACATTTTCTTTCCCCTTGATATGTTGTATGTCTAATGAATACTCCCGAAGAAGTAGACTCCATCTTGTCAATCTCTGATTTTTATCTTTAAACTTACCAAGGAATTTCAGTGGGTTATGATCGGTATAAATGACTATGGGGTCAAAACCAGAACACAAAGAAAATGAAAAATGCTGTAAACCCAAAATCAAGGCCAAAAAGCTCTTTCTCAATAGTTGAGTAGTTCTTTGAGGTGGAGTGAACTTCTTACTGTAATAAGATACAGGGTGTTCAATACCCTGATCATCCTCTTGCAGCAAAATAGCCCCAGCTCCTGTACCACTTGCGTCAACAGCCATCTTAAAAGGCTTAGCACAATTTGGAGTAGCAAGCACTTGCTGACTTAATAGGATAGCTTTAAGTTTGGTGAAAGAGGATTCACAGTTATCGGTCCAGACAAATTTAACTCCTTTTTTTCAGTAGGTCTGTAAGTGGTGATACAAGAATTGAAAAGTTAAGAACAAATCTCCTGCAATAACCTACCATTCCCAAAAATCTTTGTAGCGCTTTCCTACTTTCAGGTCTGGGAAGATCACTTATAACCTGAACCTTAGCTCCTGGTGGTGCAACATGTCCATCACCAATTACGTACCCAAGGTACTGAACTTTAGCTTGACCAAACTCACACTTTGATAAATTAGCTGCAAGATTAGCCTGAACCAAACGCTCAAGAAATTTACTGACATGGCATAGGTGATCTTTCCAGTTGTCACTGAAGATTAACACATCATCAATATAAACAACACACCCTGCCAAACCCTCTGTTACAACATTCATGAGCTTCTGAAAGGTGGCTGGTGCATTCTTCATACCATATGGCATTACAGAACATGCAAAAGTCTTTAATAGTGTTACAAAACATGAGATCTCCCTAGCATGTTCAGTCATAGGTATTTGTCAGTATCCCTTTAACAAATCAAACTTACTTATGTACCTAGCCTTTCCGATCTTGTCTATGCAATCTTCCACACCAGGGAGAGGGTAAGTGTCTGTTTTGGTTATCTGATTAACACGTCTGTAGTCGATGCAAAGCCGCTGTGACCCACCTTGGCTTAGGGACTAGAATGACAGGAGAACTCCACTCGCTCTGACAGGGCTCAATCATCTTGTGGTCCAACAGGTAGCCAAGCTCCTTCTCGATGAGAGGAACTTTCACTGGGTTCACACGGTAAGGAGGCAGTTTAATTGGCTTTGCGTCTCCAACATCGACATCATGCATCAACACAGTGGTTCTTCCTGGAGTGGCACGGAACACTTGCGGGTACTCCTGCAGTAATGCCGAAAACTCCTGCCTTTCCTCGGGAGGTAGATGAGAAAGCTTAGTCTGGATATCATTCATGATATCAGGATTCTTCCCCAAACTATCACTCAGGCTCATGCTGCATGGGAGAACTTCACTTGCAGACTCGGGTGGAACAGCTACAGTGCAGACTAGGTTATTTTCGTCCCGCCTGTGATATAACTTTAGCATGTTGATGTGACAAAGTTGCTTGTTCTTTCTACGATCTGGTGTGGCGATGACATAGTTGACATCACTGAGTTTCTTCTCCACGAAATAAGGACCACTAAACTTGGCTTGAAGAGGTTGCCCATGCACTGGTAGCAGAATCAAAACCTGATCTCCTGGCTGAAAGTGGCGTAACCTGGACTTCTTATCATACCAAGTCTTCATCTTCTCCTGAGCAGCTCCTAAATTCTCTCTCGCCAGCTGTAAAGCAGTGGACAGCCGTTCTTTGAACTTCATCACATACTCCAGCAGGTTGACGTCATCTTCCTCCGACAGCCAGCATTCCTTGAGTAGCTTAAGGGGTCCTCTTACTTCATAGCCAAACAGTAGTTCAAAAGGTGAGAAGCCCAGTGATTCATTTGGAGATTCTCTTGCGGCAAATACAACAAATGGAAGTCCTTTATCCCAGTCTTTCTGATGTTGCAAACAGTATTTCTTGAGCATCGATTTGAGTGTTTGATGATATCTCTCCAACGCTCCTTGGGTCTGGGGATGGTAAGCTGAAGACGTGATCTGGGTGATGCTCAAGTCTTTCAGAGACTGCTTGAAAACATTTGACATGAAATTACTTCCCCGGTCTGACTTACCTCCTTGGGCAGACCAAACTTTGTGAAGAACCCTAGCATTTCCTTAACCACGTTCTTTGCTGAGATATTTCTAAGTGGAATGGCTTCAGGATAACGAGTAGCCATATCAATCAGGGCCAACACATAAGAAAATCCTGAAGAAGTCTTAGGAAGAGGGCCCACAATATCCACCAACACACGGGTGAAAGGCGCCTCAAAAGGAGGAATGGGAACTAGAGGTGCAACCTTTTCGGTCTGATTACACTTCCCACAACTTGACAGCTGTGACAAGACTTACAATACCAGGAAACATCCCTGAAGATACCTGGCCAGTAGAAGTGTTTCAAAATGCGTGCCACAGTCTTCCTCACTCCAAGGTGTCCTGCCAAACTGGAATCATGAGCTACTCTAATGATATCCTGCCTACAAACACGAGGGATGACAACTTGATGTACAACCTCCCATTCACAGTTGGCTGATGCTGTTGGAGGTCTCCACTTCCTCATAAGTACTCCTGACTTTATATAATAACAAGTAGAAGCACCAGCTGACTCTTTCTCACTGCAAGCAGAGTTAGCTAGACCTTTCAACTCAGGGTCAGCAACCTGCAACTTAACCAACTCTTGACGAGACAAATTATCAACACTACGGGGTACTGCCTCATCTGGTGAGTGGTCCAAATTAGCAAGAAAAGTGTCAGCTAGGATAACATCATCATCATCATTATCCTCTAAGTCACCAGTAACTTTAGACTTAGCCCTAGTGACAGCACATGCAGAGAACACATCAGGAACATCACAATCCTGGGTCGCAGCCACTGGCTCACTAGACAACTGAGGAGCTGGACACACTTGACTTCCACCAATATCATTTCCAAGTAAGAAAGTTACACCTGACATTGGGAGTGTCTCAACAAACCCAACCATAACAGAACCATTAACAAAACCAGGCTCTAAATTCACTCTGCATAGAGGGACAGAGAAGTAATTATTCCCTACACCTTGTAAGATTACAGTTTCATCAGAGGAATTAACATTAGAGCCTAGAACACTGGTCAGCATAAGGGATTGGCAAGCACCTGTATCACGATATATTTTAACTGATTTCCTGTCATTACTGTCCAGAGGACTGACAAAACCATCAGACAGGAAATTAGCACATGAACTCTTGAGAGTGTCACCCACGTTACTGCTCAAAAGAGGAGCTTCATCATGAGAATTTAATTTACCCCTCAAAGCAGGTTCAGTTAACTCAGTTAAAGAATTCTGGGAACTCTCAAGGGCGGACACTAGACCAATTGACTGAATATTTAAAGACTCCTTTGTTCACATCACGCTGTCTCCTGAAACATTTCTCCGTAGTATGACCAAGCTTACTACAATAAGTACATTTACTTTTCTGAAATCTAGAGGTGGAGCTGGTATTTACTTCCTGAGAAACATCATCTTTATTCTCTTTCCTGTTACCTGTACTCTGAGTACAGGCAACGTACTTACTCTCAGCTTTCCTTTTTTCTTTAGAATATCTCTTGTGAGTGAGAACATATTCATCAGCTAAAACTGCAGCATCAGACAAATTATATATTCTTTTCTCATCAAGATATAGGCTTACATCTTTATAAATACACCTTTAGAAGTCCTCCAGCAAAATCATCTGCTTAAATTTGTCAAAATCAGAATCCACATTCTTAGAATTTAACCACTGCTCTAACAGATCTTCTTTGATTTTTGCATACTCAACATGGGATTGCTTATCTTGCTTATAAGTTGTCCTAAATTTTACTCTATAGGCTTCAGGAACAAGCCTTCATAGGCCTTAAGAATCAAGCTCTTAACTACATCATTAATTATCACATTGATCCTGAGGCAAAGATTGCATAAGTTACTTGAGCTTTACTGGTGAGAACAGTTTGAAGGAGTTACTGGCCAATACTTTTTGGGCCCAATTAAAACCTGTAGCTACTCCTCTCAAACAACTGAAAATACTTTGTTAAATCAGATTCATTAAAAGGAGGACAAGTTTAACATTTTTAGCCACATCAAAATCATCAGAGCTAGATGTGATCCAGTTCCACCTTGTTTCATGCGATACTCCATGGTCTGCCCTGAATCCTAGCAAGTTCAACTTGTGCCTGAAACTCAGCCTCCTTAGCACGAGCCTGAAAACTCCAGCCTCCTGAATACGAGCCTGAGACTCCTGCCTCCTTAGGCCTGAGACTCAGCCTCTTTAGCACTGAGCCTGAGAAACTCAGCTTCCTTCAACACGAGCCTCCTGCAGAGCCTAGCTGTAAACTTAGCCTATTTCAATCTGCGTTTGCTCATTTGGAGGAGTTACATTAAACAAGCTTTTATTAATCAATGCCAACAATTTGATCTTTAGAATGAGTGAGAGTGTAACTGCAATTCCCAATTGTTGAGCAACAAGCTTAAGTTCATTCTCTTGTTCTGTTTTCTACATCACACACTGTTTGCACATTTTGACAAAAAAATCCTTTAAGGCTTCATCAGAAGCGTAGTAATAGTAGACATCATGAATAAATCCTGCAGTCACAAGAATATCAAGCTATATCCTTATGATAATATCCTGAATATCCTGATAAGAGATCGCCAAATTTTATGTTAAGGGGACAGAGAAAACTGTCCCGCAAAGTTCCAGGATTCAAAACAAAAGAGTTAGGTAAAATTACAAGTTAAAGTTTAATGCTCTAAACTAACAACTAATCATTCAGGATTCATAAGGGGTAATGTAATGGCAAAAACAGGTTAAATATATGGTTAACTGCAATAGCCTCTATTAACTTCCGAAATTAGCAAGAGTAAATTTACCTAAGGTCAGCACTGATAAAATGAGAAAACCAGATAATACTCATTGAATGCAAGATATATTATTACAGATACAAAATATTATCAATAATGGCTGGACACCCTAAAAACACATGAATCACAAAAACCTCACTAGGCCTACGAATTAACACCTTATGCTATACAGTACAAGAAAAAATGCAACAGAAAACACTTATACTCAAATTACACAGCAAGTTAGATGGTTGGAGGACTTCCTGAGCACTCACAAAAAATAATAACTGTACACGGGGGAGGACAGAGATGTCGAGCAACTCCATAAGGAGTAGATCTAAGTGGCGATTAATGCAGAGACTGGAGCTCATTATATAGGGTCCGGCAGAGCTTGATACAACTTGTAAGAAGGACGCGCAAATGAAGCCATAGGGGACAAAGAGTTGACAATCCTGCTCTTGAACAACTTGAGAAAGAACGACTTACTTCTACTATAAGGGTAGAAGGGGGAGTGAGGTAGAACACGCTCGTGATCAAACATGCACCATACTGTTAGTTAGAATTACACAAAGGCTGATTAAATCATAGGCTATGTAAACATATATATATATATATATATATATATATATATATATATATATATATATAATGAAGAGGGAACATAACCTGCCAGGAGAATTATGAAGAGAAAAGAGAAAGTTGACAGTAGTGAAGGAAAAACCTAAGGGGAATCACCTTACATGAATTCTTGTTTCCCAGGAATCCATGTATCACGCTGGAGTGGTAACCATATGACAAACATGTGAAAGCCTGCTGGCCTAGTAGGTTAAGAGTATTGTTACCAAATATACATGGCCCATCAGGTTCTCAGTCAAAGGGGTGTTTGTTGTTTGTTTCCTTGTTTGATTTTTTTGCTTGTTTCTTTCTCTTGACACTGCCGCTCAGGGATGGATTCGAATGATTCCCCCCTCACCTTAACTACAGTGACGTATAATCTTCCTCATGGACTCTAGGCTTGTACTAATGGGGGCAATACTTGACTGAGCACTGCATGGATGGATGAAAAATGAGCAAAAATTAACTGATGAAAAGAGCTGGAGTGAATGAATAAAAGAAAAAATAAAATGAGGTAGGAGTGGAAAGAAAACCTGAAAGGGAGAAAATAATAGTAAATAATAACAACCACAAAAAATATCGTAGATTATAATGTAGCCGTGAGGAAATGAAATCTATAAGGAAATTAAGGATGGAATATATATATAGCTGAATATAGACAGAAAGAAAGATAAGGAAATAGGAGAAAAACGTATGTGAGTATTGGTACATTGAACGAAAAAAGTGAAATTAGGTAAAATAAGAGTGAGCAGCATGATGGGAGACAATATAAGGGAGTGAAAATGAAAAAAGAAAATCTGGAGGAATGTGGGAGTGAGGAGAGAAAGATGAAAAGGTAAAGGTGAATGTGATACGACGTAGGATTTATATATATATATATATATATATATATATATATATATATATATATATATATATATGAGAAAAGAGAAAGTTGTTGCCTCAGTACCTCCCTCTTTCCATAAAACCCCATAAAGATATGGTTAACCTATTTTCAGGGTTCTGTGTGACAGGATGTTAATGGCGCACGCCATATTGGATTTTTAACATGCCACAACGCAGGTGGAAAAAGAAAAGGAAGTAAGGATGAAGAAGAAGAGGGGGGAAGGGAGGGTGAAGGAAAGAGGAATAGGGAAGGAAGAAGAGAAGAGTAGAATGAAACTGAAGGATGAAGGAAGAAGAAATGAGGGAGAGAAGGGAGGGTGAATAAGGGAAAGAAGAAGGAAGAATTAATAGAGTGGAAGGAAGGAGGGAGAGAGCAAGAAAAGAGGCAAAGGAGGGAGTCAGAAGTAGGAAAATGTGGCTTGGATTAACCAAAAAAACGAAATAAATAAATCAATTAATTTCTGAAACAAAAACATTCGGGGGCCAAACGCTAATCGACCGCCAATATCTATTGTTGGCTAGGCCTTCATCAAAGACAAAAGTCGTGTCATGAAATTTGGTGAAAGATCGACTAAAGGGCTGAAGTTTCGGTGCATTCTGCACTGTGCCATATGGGCGGTTGGTATCATTGGACTGAGATGCCATTCTCTCTAAGCAGATGAACCTTTGGATGAGAGCATATTTATTGTGACTAAGGGAAACAAATCTTATACAGTATGTTACGCCATTCAGACTGCCGTTTTTGTTTGATATATACAAAAGGGGATGTCTACCCGTTCTCCTTTTTTACTGATGTGTCAGCAGCAATACAGTTCATTTAACTAAGTAAGGGTACCGAAATCAGTTTTCAATATAAATTTAACTTCAGCATAGCTTTAGTTGATAATTCCGAGTTTTGATTATCCTCACTGTAAATGTTATAATACAAAACTGTCTAACTGTTCTACACATGAGGACAGAGATACTGCATATTGATACCTGAATGCTCTCAAGAGTGAATAATCCCACAGACTGGAGCAAACGAACACATCCCAGGAGAATTGGAAGTCTAATGCACAACTACTCGTGTGCTTCATTCTAGGTGTATTTTGTCTCTTACAGAGTAAGTAATCTACTTGTAGAAATACAGTGTTGCTTTCCATTGTTGTGATTAAATTCCTGGTCCTGTAATGGTGCAGAAATGCGAGTGCTACCTAAACAAAGACTATTCTCCACTCTGCCATCTTCCCAAAATCACCTACCCCACTCCTTTCTACGACTCTGCAAACACCGAATACTTACAATATCCTGTTCAGGATTCTCCTTACCTCAAATAAAGGAAGATCATAACTCCTCTTACAATCCTAGTAGTTGGATGTTTGTTACTTGCCCTTTCCATACCTACTCATAGGTATGTACAAGGTCTGTTTGACGTTTTCTGGTAAGTTATAAGTGTTTGAACTTCATGAAATACCATTTATACTGTATATATGTAACTCTTTAGTCTCAACAGGTAAGTCTTGAGATTTGGTTAAAGATATTTTGGTAACTGAAGAGCAGGAGGAGTTAAAGATAACATACAGGGAGTTTGATGTTTGTAGTTGGATGTCCTTTATTGGCAACTCATCATTTGACATATGCTAGTCTGGGTAATGTATAATGATTGATTACAATATTGCAAAGATATAATATCTATGTTAATATTGCAATGATCCAGAAATATTACATTTTAAACACAGTTTTTCGTATACATACTTGAACAAATGCAATATGTGGTTAAATTGGTTATTGTGCGACATTTTGTAAGATGTGTATGTATAACAGTAAAATGTATATATGCAAAAAAACAATAGTTCAAAGTTAAGATATTTTTGTAAGGGCTATTAATATTTCATATAGAGATAATGATATTGGTATACTTCTATATCATGTGTCATTTTTTTTTTTTTTGGGGGGGGGTAAAATTAATGATATATTAATAAAATATGTACAGTTCATTCAGAGGGGCTTACTTGAATTCCGCACTCTTACCCCCACTAGCATTATCTGAGGGTTTGCATAACTTTTATATGCATTTTGTAGAGAGTTGTAGAAATACAGCACTACTGCAAATACAATACAGAAGATTATAAAGACAGAAATGCATATACACATAATTATATTTAAAATTACCATACTCAAACTCAAATCTTCCCCAGGCTTCATTGTTT
>NC_136958.1:30401595-30406730 GCF_032717465.1 Coenobita brevimanus | reverse complement strand
CCTAATTGCATTTACATCAAATGTAAGTCAAACAAGCAATGGCTGGACACCAAGCAATCCAAACCCAAGATGCAGGGGTCCCCAGCGTCAATACCACACATGGCCTGGGTCTCTTCCTTATCTCATTGCCGCATCCCGACACAACTTCCCCAAGGCCTAGTGCAGTGCGCTATAACTCCTCACAGCCGCTGCTAAGTCTCTGGAAGCTGCTGATGACCTACCATTTCCTGCTGCCTCTCTGACCATGTGTCGGTGACTACTGGGCACATTGCTCCCTCAGTCCCACCATCCCCCTCCATGCACCTGTCACTGGCACCTAGGGGTTGTGCTGGGTGCTGACCTCCATCCAGTTATTCTGAACCTGTTACTCACTTCCTGTATTTCACTTCTCACTTTATCCTCCACTGTACAGGAACTCTCTTCCCTCACTTCTCCTATCTGGTCATTTATTCTCTCTTCCTATTGGTATGCCACTTTTTTGTTCATGATACTTGTTTTCCTCTTCTTATTAGTTTTTTTTATAAATAATATTTATTTAGTTCTTCATTAAATTTCTTTTTAGTATTTCTTTTGTACTTTTTTCTGTTTTTCCCAACACTTGTCTTTTGTTCTTCCTGCCGTTTCTTTTGTTCTTCTTGCTGTGCTCTGAACACTGTGATTAAATCTTTTTTTGTTCTCGATATTATTGTTCTTGTTGCAGCTTGTTTTTGTTCTTTTTGCTGTACTCTCAACATTGCTGAGAATAATATGTATTCCAGAGATATGTTCACTATTTAGGCAGCCTGTCCCAGCATCTCCATCTCTCAAAAACGTTTCCCCACACCTAGCGTCAATTCTTACAATGGTAAAGGTTTTGTAGATACGTCAAAAACGACACCTTGACAGGCCAGGTTGTTAATCAAGGAAGGCTGAACTCGTCTGGATTTTATTCCTTCTAGGTAGAGCTGAAGTACAGTTGCAAAATACTGGCTTTTTCTCTCTCAATGTTACCTCTGTCCTTCCTCGCTTTACTACTTTCTCACTGTCCTTTCACTGACTACATGCTGATTCTGATTTACTTCTCCATCCTTCAATGATTGCTCTCATTGTCTGACTCACTGATTCTGTCATTGACTCAGACTATTCACTGATGAAAAACTGAACTGCCACGCAAACAACTCACTTCATCTGGTACACTTGGCTAATTGTCCGCAAGCCAGGAGGGTCCCATAAAATACCTTCCCCCTTCCCCAGCTCCCACTATCAACATAGCCCAGAACATTATAGGACCTAGGAGAGAACTCACATTTTCTCACACAATAATACATATATATTAACTATGCACAATGACAGTAATGACTAGAGCTAATTTCAAAGGTAAGAGAGAAAGTAAACAAAAGGCATACCAAAATCACCAGAGTGTTCTTTACATCTCCAAATGTAAACCTCAGCCTAATTCTATGGCTAAACACTCAATTTCTAGAATGCTCCTCACATCTCCAGATATAAAACAATAACATAATCCTATTGAAATAACAATATATATTAGTGGTGGGCGTATCGATACTGAAAAATCGATAATTCCGGTGTCTGCTGTTTACCTGGAGGTATCGATAATGATGGCTAGGTATTGATTACAATGGGTACTAAAGATAGATTTTGCAATTAATTTAGAATATATTTTCAAAAATACTGTCTGACTGGAAAGTGATGATTCTAAGATTTATTAGTACCATTCCCTCCAAAATAGTTACTATGTAGTGATTTTCAGCGACTCTGACTCAGTTGCTTCAGTTGTCGTTTTTTTTTTTCCGGGTGGTTCATCAGACTGAATAGGTTAAAATAAAAAATGTAGCTGTTTAGGTATTAGTATTAATCAATACTGCCAATACTGGCCAATAAAGTAATTGGTATCATATCGAAATATAACCACTGACATTGCCCACCATTACTATCTATTAGTGTTAGCAACTGATTTTTGAGACAATATTGTGAGTGCATTTATTAAGTGAATCACGTGCCTGAAGTAGAGTTTTGTGGAGAATCTTACATCCCGTTTCCGACTGCTCATATTCCCATCACCCCCCCCCCCCCCCCCCCCCCCCCACACACACACACACACACACACAAGAACTCACGCCAAGCACTCAGGAACTAATGTATAATTCCCATCTCGCTTATCCAATTTGCCAGGGAGTAATCAGTTAATCGATATGGAGACCCCAGCCTAACTCAGTCCCTCCCATGCCACCGCAAGCAGTTGAAACACACTAATCACCTCACACTCTGAGTATAATCAAGTAAGAGCCGGGAGCATCTCTTAGTGCACCCCTATCCGTATGTCACTCACTAATAGTGAGTAAAAGTTTGTGTGTGTGTGTGTGTGTGTGTGTGTGTGTGTGTGTGTGTGTGTGTGTGTGTGTGTGTGTGTGTGTGTGAGAGAGAGAGAGAGAGAGAGAGAACGTGCAAAACTAAATATTTTAGCTCAATTAATTTTCTGTCATTGTTCAACTACATCACCAGGATTGTTGAAAGTTTTTTGTCTACAGGTATCTATCTATTGCCAGACGCCATAATCCCGTACGGGGTGGCCACAAACAAATCGCCTCCACGTCGCCCTGTCCCCCGCCATTTCACTGCCCTGCTCCCAACTCACACACCCCTCTCTCCTATTCCTCTCCACTCCATCCCTCCATCTCATCCTTGGCCTCCCCCTCCCTCTCCCCCCCTCCACCTCACTCACATACATTCTCCTCGTCAGTCTTTCACCCTCCGTCCTCTCCACATGGCCAAACCACCTCAGTGCGGTCCTCATAACGCTTCCTATCACATCCACATCCACACTACAACGCCCCTTTATATCCTCATTTGTCAGTCTGTCTGCCCATGTGACTCCACAGGCTCCTCTGAAATAACTCATTTCCACTGCTCTCACTCTTGACTTGTGTCCTTCCAGCAACGTCCAAGCTTCACTTCCATACGTTAGTGTTGGTATCACAATACTGTCAAGTAGTAACTTTTTCACTTCCATGCTCACTTCCCTGTTCCTTCCCACTGCTTTCATGGAACCAGCAACCTTTCTTCCTTGTTGTACCCTTTCAAGCACTGCACCCTCCAAACTTCCATCCTTACTCATCACACTCCCCAAGTACTTGAACTTACTCACATTTTCCATTTCCTCATCATCCAACCTCACTGTACATTCACTGACTTCACCTCTCTCAAAGACCATCACTTTACTCTTCCCTACATTCACCTTTAGATTCGTTTCTTACACACTCTCCCAAACTCATCCACCAAGCCTTGCAGCTCCCCTTCGTCTTCACTTAACAACACAGTATCATCTGCAAACAATAGTACAGGGAGTTTCCAAACACTACCCTCTTTCACCAGGGCCACTCCAGCATCCACTGCCCTACCTTGTATCTTCTTTATTACCCCATGCATGTACAGATTGAACAACCATGGAGACATGACACATCCCTGTTTCAACCCAACCTTCAAAGAGAAAAATTCACTCAGTTCACCATCCACACGCATTGCACCCTTAGTACCATCATACATACTCTTCACAGCATTCAGCAACTTCCCATCTACTCCATACATTCTTAATACTTTCCACAATCCTTGTCTACCCCCCCCCCCCATCATATGCTTTCTCCAAATCCATGAAGGCTGCGTACAACTTCTTTCCCTTCTCTAGAAACTTTCCACAAAAGATCTAAGAATGAAAATCTGATCTACACAACCTCTTCCCTTCCTAAAACCTCCTTGTTCTTCTCCAACTAATTCCTCTGTTATTTCCCTAATTCTGTCAATAAGTATCCTACCATATACTTTTCCTATTACACTAAGAAGACATATGCCCCTGTGATTACCACACACTTTTTTTTCCCCTTTTCTTTTGCACAAGGGAATAATTATACCTGACTTCCAATCATCCAGGACTCTACCTTCCTCCCAGGCCAATCAGCACATCTTCCACATCCATTCTAGTACTATCTCTCCCCCATGCTTCAGCATTTCACTACACACTCCATCAATTCCTGGGGCTTTCCCCAATTTGACTTTCTTCATTGCTTCCACAACTTCTATCTTACTGATTTTTTTCTGTCTTCTCACCTCCCTCTGTCTCCCTGCCATTCCCCAGCCACTTATACTCGCATTACTTCCATTGTCTATCAACAATTCCTTAAAGTGTTCTTTCCATCTGCTCACTTTTTCTCCCTTCTTCACTCATAATCTACTATTTTTATCTTTCACTCCCTTACTGACTTCACTGCTACCCTATCTTACTCTCTTCACCTCTTTCCAGAACATTTTCTTTCATTCCCTTCACTTAACACTCAAATTCCTTCCAAATTCCTCATCCACTCTCTTCTTACTTTCTCTTACTAATCTTTTCACCTCTCTCTTCCTTTCAACATATAACTCTCTATAAAGCTTACACCGAGATGAAACTATGATGATAGGCATATGTACAAACGCTCATTCGTTCGTCATGCACTTACAAAACGCACTTTTGTGGATATAATTTGATGTAATATTCTGATATGTCTGCTCGACACGGAAGATTGCAACACTTACATAGTCCCCAGTTTGAGACCTTGGTTCGTATTCTTATTGGTTAAGGAAGTTCCCTGATACCTCTAACTTGATAAATAGTTTTTGGATATGGGTGGTTAATATTCCTTTGTCTATTATCTATGAGGTCTATTCAGAAAGTATCTGGTCTTAGGCTCTTTAAAAAATTAATAAATAACTTGCTGAGTTAGGACACTAATCCTTCTCACTGTAGGCCTCTTCTAATTTGACACACTTAGCCCAGCATTCTTTCCTTTGCCTGAAATATATTCCGACGTCAGCTTTCGGTATCTCCTGCAGGTGCCTCATCATCTCAAATCGGAAACGCCTTGATGGAGTTCTGAGCTTGGGAAATAACCAAAAGTTGCATGGAGCCCTCTCTGGTGAAAAGGGAGCCTGCCAGACTTGACGGACTTGTGCTTGGCCAAAAATTCCTTAATCAGTTGAGAAGAATAGACAGGGCATAGTCATGGTGCAACTTAGAGCTTGCCACATTCCAAAGGTCTGGTCTCTTCCTCCGAACTTCGTCACAAAGAAAACGGATTAAGTAGAGGTAGTAATGACTGTTAACA